>NW_025334065.1:66672-161030 GCF_014858855.1 Bufo gargarizans | reverse complement strand
TCAAAGGATTGTCTTACCATCGCTTCTTCCAGGAGAGACAAATTTAACTTCCATATTTCTTTTCCCATGCGGGGAATTTGTGGCACACAATAGTCTGGTTCTACAGCTACTTGAGTTTGTACTCAAGAGGAACTATTTCCCCTTCAATGGCAAGTTTTACCACTAGCTCAGGGTCACCGCGATGGGGTGCTCATGTGCGCCATCTTACGCAAATTTGCTCCTGGGCTGGTGGGAGAACACTCTTGTCTTCTGGGATGAGGTGAGGTCAGAACTCCAGAATGTCCAGATGTGGGCACATTATATGTTATATAGGTGGGACAGTTGTCATCCTTTCCCCCTCAGGAGGGGGATCTCTCGAGGTCAATATCTAAGGCTAAGGAGGAAATGCTCCAAAGATTGAGAATTTGAAAAACAGGCAGCTGTTCTGAAAAAGATTCATGGATCGTGGTTACCCCATCGGTACACTAACACCTGCCTATCAGGCTGCCTATGCCTGCGACCGTACCTCTCTTCTCACCCCCCAAAAAAAGACAACATTTAGCGACAATGTTTCCCTAACAAAGGCGCAAGAGATACGCCTGATCAGTACATTCAATGAGGCCTCTACTGGTATAAAAGAAATAATCTCAAAACATTGGCATGTACTTAGAATGGACCCTGACCTCTGTGAGACTAGAAAAGAACCTCCAAGTATAACTTGCAGGATAGGCAAAAGTGTATGTGATTGGACGGTGAATAGTCACTTCTCACCAATATCAGCACCTAAAACCTGTTTGGAAAGAGGAATCCATGGAAATTATAGATGTAGTGGACGCATAGCCTGCAAATACATGCAATGTGGAAAATCCTTTAAGAGCAGTAATATACGGGTAAAACGCACATCATTAGGGACCTGATTAACTGCAAAACCACAGGAGTTGTTTATAAAATCACATGCTCCTGCGACAAGGAATATATTGGTAAAACAAAGCGGAAACTAAGGAGGATCGGGGAACATATAGGCGACATTCATAATTGTAGGGACACCTGTCTCGAGTCATGTAAGGACTGAACATGGCGGGGATTCGAGGTGCCTCTCCTTTATGGGCATCGAGAAAGTCAAACCACCAATGAGGTGTGGTGATTGGAATAAGAGAATCCTTCAATGTGAGGCAAGATAAAAACGGTAGATCCTAATGGCCTCAACGAGCGGCAGAGCTTTACCCGTTTTGTCGGAGTGTATTGCCACAGATGACGTAATCTGGAACCGTCTTATGGGAGTATTGACATAACTACTCGTTATTCATACCCCCTCCATCTGCATCTCACAACTAATCCTGTGAGGATATATGTGCTGAGAAACCTGCCAAATGATTCCATATTGATTGTATTGAACAAATCTGCCATTCGGCATCAGAGATGGCATGCGAGCGTGCAGTGTCCGTGCGTCGTCCGGTTGCTTGGCAACACGGGATGCATAGACACAGCCACACGGAGCTTCCGGCAGCCCCAATAATCATGTGACGCCCGGTGGAAGTGGAGCACGCAGTAACAGCGTGCGTTCCACATGCGTGCCACAGCGGTGAGTAGGCGGAAGGGGGTGGTGACTGCCTGAGGCGCCGGATTTAAAAGGCGATATGGCGTATCATGCCGTATCTCCGTACATTTTGCACTTTGCGTTGAGACGAGGGCATTTTGGGGACACTTTCCCATACTCTGTAGGGACGAGTACCACTAACCGTCCATACACCCTCCTACGGCGCCAGATTTTTAATGCAAACAGGCAGGGCCAGCAGAGGACGATCCCGTTCCCTGTCAATCACAATGAGGAGGGGCGTCTTTAGGATCGGAGGATGCGGCTGCTACCAGCAAGTAACCGCCCTACTTGATGGTAGACAGGTAATTTGCATATTTTAAAAGCATGTTTTAAACAAAATCTACTGGACCAAAATGATGAATTAGATTATGTAGCCATAGATCGCAGTGCAGGGATCATAAGTAAGCAAAAAAAAAAAGGTTTAGTGGGCGACAGAAGCCCTTTAAGACCCCAACAATGTAAAATATGATTTTTTCCCATTTTTCTAGTGGTCTTTTGGTCAGGACTGTGTCTCTGCGCACACACACCTAGTGCATAGAGGTATTTTTGTGTGTAAGCAGTTCATATTTAGGCCAGAAGAGCTCAAGCGCCTCTGGTCTAACAAAACTAACATCGAAACTCTTGGTGCCGTAGGGATGGATTAGGGCAATGATGTCATTTGCCACAAAGCCCATCCCCAGGAGAAGCTCCACAACGTCTTTCCTAGAAGGCGTTGCTTCCTCACTCCTCCAAGAGAGACGGCTCCCCCCGGATGTAGGGAGAGACCAAACAGTCTCTCCCCCTCTTTCCTCTCGGAAGGTTCTCAGACCATCTCTCTCTGTCCAAAAAAACAGATTAACCGGTTCACCCTCCACCTGTATGGAAGTCTCTTTCTCCTTCCTCAAAGCCTCCAAGAGGCGCCGTTGCAAGTTACCATTACCTGATTCCCTGGGCAAAGAGTCACCTGCAGCCACACTAGCATATGATCTCCTATCTGGACTTGCACAATCCCCTGCCTCCTCCCGTCAGACTCTTCCTCCTCGACTTCCGTACCTGCTGCCACCATCTCAGATTCATTCTCCCGTGCTGTTTGGCCCGATTCCACTACAGGACCCGGGCTGGGCTCAGCAATGGGTTCAGAAGGCACAAATCGTAATACTACTTCTTTTATGATCTTCTTTTTCTTTTCTCTTACCACCTCGTCCTCCGGGACCTCCTCGTCACCGAAATACAATTTGCCCACCGGGGATTCCAGCTGCCTGATCTCCGCCATTAGTCTCCCCCCAGACCTGCCTTCATCCCCAGAGGATGACATAACTGGTTCAGAGGGGTCCCCTTGGCCACCCGGTAATGAGTCCACCGCCAACTCCTTCACCTTCCTCTGGCTTCCAGACCGCAGCCCTGACGGACTGGAGCCAGACATGCTTTCAAACCGAGAGTCATTTTTGAATTTTTCTATAAACGGCCCTCCATTTTTCACTATAGAGGCCTCTTTTCCTCCAAAGTCGCAATCTCCTCCTCCAGCTTCTCCAGCCTGGAGGAGAGGACCGCTCTTTTACTTCTTGGTAACATGTCCTGAACTTTCTTATGCTCTAATTTAAGTCGTTTTAATTCCTTCTCTACCTCCTCATACTGGTTTAAAAAATACGCCACCCTTGATGAGTATAATGAGGGGGTTTCAGTGGGGCCCATGACCCCCCAATTAAACAGTCTCCTGGCCTCTGCAGCTTGTACACCAGAGGAGATACCAGGAGAACCAGAAACACCAGCAATCACACCAGGAGCTAAGGCCTCTTTCACACTTGCGTTGTCCGGATCCGGCGTGTACTCCACTTGCCGGAATTACACGCCGCATCCGGAAAAACGCAAGTGTACTGAAAGCATTTGAAGACGGATCAGTCTTCAAAATGCTTTCAGTGTTACTATGGCAGCCAGGACGCTATTAAAGTCCTGGTTGCATTGTAGTAGTGGGGAGCAGTATACTTACCACCCGTGAGGCTCCCGGGGCGCTCCAGAATGACATCAGAGCGCCATATGCGCATGGATGACGTGATCCATGCGATCACGTCATCCATGCGCTTGGGGCGCCCTGACGTCATTCTGGAGCGCCCCGGGAGCCGCACGGACGGTAAGTATACTGCTCCCCCGCCCCCCACTACACTTTACCATGGCAAACAGGACTTTAGCGTCCTGGCAGCCATGGTAACCATTCAGAAAAAGCTAAACGTCGGATCCGGCAATGCGCCGAAACGACGTTTAGCTTAAGGCCGGATCCGGATCAATGCCTTTCAATGGGCATTCATTCCGGATCCGGCCTTGCGGCAAGTCTTCAGGATTTTTGGCCGGAGCAAAAAAGCGCAGCATGCTGCGGTATTTTCTCCGGCCGCACGAGCAGCAGATGAGGTAGGCAGTGGGGGCTGGAACGGGGGCGTACCTGAGGGACGGCACAGAGGCGGAGCCAGGCACCAGCGCCGCAGCGCAGGAAATTGGAATGGAAGAATGATTCCTAGTAACTAGAGGGAGGAGGCGGACTCAGGCGGTGGAGGGGGCCGGGCCAGGGTTGTACCTGGAGACTGGAGTGGAGGGACTAGGGAGGGAGTGGTCCCGCCGGCCGCACTGGCGCCAGTCAGATTCGCGCTCTCCGACTGCCCAAAACCAGTCTGCGGTGAGCAGCTCAGAGTGAGAGAAAGGAACCTCACTCACTCCTCACTGGTCTCCAGTCTGTGCCACTCCAGTCTGTGCCACTCCAGTCTGTGCCACTCCAGTCTGTGCCACTCCAGTCTGTGCCACTGCCTGCTGCTGCTGCTGTGACTCTAAAAGTAAGTGATTCCCTTAAAGTGAATTTAAGAAAGTGAGAAAGAAGTTTCTGAGATACTTGATCTAAATTCTTAAGTTAAAAAGAACTGCCTGCAGAGTGGGGCCCCAGAAGCAGGGGGCGCCCTCCTTATCCTTGCAGGTCTTTAACTTCAGAATTCAGATCATCAGACTCTCACTAATCACACATTTACAGCACACACCCCTGTAGTGTCCACCATCAGACAGGGGAGGGAAGAACTAGAGGGGGCACGCTGACTCCATTTCTGGGGATTCTTCCCTCCCCTGTCTGATGGTGGACACTACAGGGGTGTGTGCTGTAATTAGTAACTAAGTGATTCTGAAGTTAAAGGGGTTCTGCACTTTCATTTAACTGATGAGCTGTCCTCTGTATAGATCATTAGCATCTGATCAGTGGGGATCCGACACCCGGGGCCCCGCCGATCAGCTGTTTGAGAAGGCAGTGGCTCTCCAGCAGTGCCGTGGCCTTCTCACTGTTTACCGCCGGCCCACTGACGTCACGACTTGTATCACTGGCCTGGGCGGGGCTAAGCTCTGTTCACTTGAATGGAGCTTAGCCCCGCGCACGCTAGTCGATACTAGTCTGACGTCAGTGGTCGAGCGGCCCGGTGGTAAACAGTAAGAAGCTCCGGCGCAGCGCGGCACTGCACGATGAGAGGCCACTGGATGAAAGTCGGGTTGCAGTACTTTTCGTCCGCCAGCCTTTCACCGCACACTGCGGCGCTGCACCGGAGCTCCGTCCCCGTTCCCATTATAGTCAATGGGAATGGAGTGGTGGCAAGGCG
Organism: Bufo gargarizans; assembly: GCF_014858855.1. NCBI lineage: Eukaryota > Metazoa > Chordata > Amphibia > Anura > Bufonidae > Bufo > Bufo gargarizans. The sequence continues at coordinate 155,855 of NW_025334065.1, read as the reverse complement.
AAATAGCGGCAGGACGGATCCAACAGGCTGAACAGCGTGCCGGATCCGTCCTGCCACAAGTGTGAAACTGCTCATGGCGGTGGGAGATCTAGGATGGGTGTTTGGGTGGGAGCTCTGGAAGGGGTGGTGGGAGGCCCGATAGATATGTGGGGGCTGGGGGGGGGCCCATACATTTTTTTTGCTATGGGGCCCATGCATTTCTAGCTACGCCCCTGACTACTCCCAGCCTCACATACCTCACCCTTTGGGGTTCCAGGCTCCATTCCTGCAGCTGGTCCAGAGACTTCGCAGGCTGCTTGTTCAGCAACCTGACCCGCCGGCTCTGCTCTCTGGTCACCCGCTGCCTGCTCAGCAGCGGGCCTTTATTTTCCATCCAGCTTTCCTGGGTGCAGAGTTATCTGCTCTGAAGAGGAGCTCAGAGAGGATCCTAGGCTTGTTTTCCTCCCAGGACATCTCCTGACCACACCCGGTGCATTGCTGGAGTCACACAGGGATTCCTGCAGTGGATCTCTGCTGCTCCTGGTTGCTGCTCCTCTCCTGCCCGCAGTATGAGCGGGGCTGTCATCTGCTCCCTGTGGCTTTGCAGCCGCACGCTGCGGGGTTCTCTGAGGCTTTCCACTGGCCGCCGTTGTCACATTGACGCTGTTTCTTGGTGCTGGAGCATCTGGAGGTAAGTTTCCAGTTTCAGGGGGTCTTCCTGCCGCACGCGGGGTTCCACTATGGCTGCCGGCACGTGTAGATAAAAGGCGGCAGTCAGGGGCTCGAGGATCCATACCTGGAGAACACGCCACCCCCTGGGGAAAGGGCAGCGTATCCCCCAGCACACGATGTCAGGCTCTCGATCCTCTCACAGTGCAGCACAGAGGCAGAAACACAGCTCCTCCCACAGGATGCTATACACTGTGGTAATGGTAGCCTGCACGGCTAGAGGCTGGATGTTATATACCTGTAGTAATGGTAGACTGCATGGCTAGAGGCTGGATGTTATATACCTGTAGTAATGGTAGACTGCATGGCTAGAGGCTGGATGTTATACACTGTGGTAATGGTAGACTGCATGGCTAGAGGCTGGATGTTATACACCTGTAGTAATGGTAGACTGCATGGCTAGAGGCTGGATGTTATATACCTGTAGTAATGGTAGACTGCATGGCTAGAGGCTGGATGTTATACACTGTGGTAATGGTAGACTGCATGGCTAGAGGCTGGATGTTATACACTGTGGTAATGGTAGACTGCATGGCTAGAGACTGGATGTTATACACCTGTGGTAATGGTAGACTGCATGGCTAGAGGCTGGATGTTATACACTGTAGTAATGGTAGACTGCATGGCTAGAGGCTGGATGTTATACACTGTGGCAATGGTAGACTGCATGGCTAGAGGCTGGATGTTATATACCTGTAGTAAATGGTAGACTGCATGGCTAGAGGCTGGATGTTATATACCTGTAGTAATGGTAGACTGCATGGCTAGAGGCTGGATGTTATATACCTGTAGTAATGGTAGACTGCATGGCTAGAGGCTGGATGTTATATACCTGTGGTAATGGTAGACTGCATGGCTAGAGGCTGGATGTTATATACCTGTGGTAATGGTAGACTGCATGGCTAGAGACTGGATGTTATATACTGTGGTAATGGTAGACTGCATGGCTAGAGGCTGGATGTTATACACTGTAGTAATGGTAGACTGCATGGCTAGAGGCTGGATGTTATACACTGTGGTAATGGTAGACTGCATGGCTAGAGGCTGGATGTTATATACCTGTAGTAATGGTAGACTGCATGGCTAGAGGCTGGATGTTATATACCTGTAGTAATGGTAGACTGCATGGCTAGAGGCTGGATGTTATATACCTGTGGTAATGGTAGACTGCATGGCTAGAGGCTGGATGTTATATACCTGTGGTAATGGTAGACTGCATGGCTAGAGACTGGATGTTATACACCTGTGGTAATGGTAGACTGCATGGCTAGAGGCTGGATGTTATACACTGTAGTAATGGTAGACTGCATGGCTAGAGGCTGGATGTTATACACTGTAGTAATGGTAGACTGCATGGCTAGAGGCTGGATGTTATACACTGTGGTAATGGTAGACTGCATGGCTAGAGGCTGGATGTTATATACCTGTAGTAATGGTAGACTGCATGGCTAGAGGCTGGATGTTATATACCTGTAGTAATGGTAGACTGCATGGCTAGAGGCTGGATGTTATATACCTGTGGTAATGGTAGACTGCATGGCTAGAGGCTGGATGTTATATACCTGTGGTAATGGTAGACTGCATGGCTAGAGACTGGATGTTATACACCTGTGGTAATGGTAGACTGCATGGCTAGAGGCTGGATGTTATACACTGTAGTAATGGTAGACTGCATGGCTAGAGGCTGGATGTTATACACTGTAGTAATGGTAGACTGCATGGCTAGAGGCTGGATGTTATACACTGTGGTAATGGTAGACTGCATGGCTAGAGGCTGGATGTTATATACCTGTAGTAATGGTAGACTGCATGGCTAGAGGCTGGATGTTATATACCTGTGGTAATGGTAGACTGCATGGCTAGAGGCTGGATGTTATATACCTGTGGTAATGGTAGACTGCATGGCTAGAGACTGGATGTTATATACTGTGGTAATGGTAGACTGCATGGCTAGAGGCTGGATGTTATACACTGTAGTAATGGTAGACTGCATGGCTAGAGGCTGGATGTTATACACTGTGGTAATGGTAGACTGCATGGCTAGAGGCTGGATGTTATATACTGTAGTAATGGTAGACTGTATGGCTGGAGGCTGGATGTTAAACACCTGTGGTAATTCTAAAAATATGCGATCTGCACTCCAATGCTGTAATCTGGGTGCTCGTGAGAGAAGAATCATCTGAAATTAGGAACATCCACGGCACTCCAGTTAAAGTATATGCAATTCTTTTTAATGGTCAAAGAAAGGTTGACATCACTTCTATTTCCATACAGTATTATTCATATGCAGGAGTAGAAAAAATATTAAAGCCACATTATCTTCCCGGGACGTCTGTAATTAGACCTTTGTCAGTGGGCTCCAGCTGATAATGATGAGTCCTGAATATTCATGAGCTCCTGACTCTCCCCGCCCACCTGCTGCTGAATGACAGTTATTTTCCATATGAATCAGCAGCAGGTGGGCAGGGGAGTGGCTATAGCTCTGAATTAAATATACGCTGGACTCAGTGACATCACGCTGGACTCAAATCAGCTCATTAGCATGCGGCATCTTTGTGTGTATATTATGAGGTAACCATCTGTCACACCAGTAAGTGAATACATCTAAGGCACTTTTTAGTAGTTAATGATTATATATAATTAGTTTGATTATAATCAAATATCTACATGACCGGTTCCCTTTAAATGCAGATCACGAGTGGTCACATAGAACAAGATCACATCTTCATCCACCGTGATGGCACTTAACAACATCAACACAAAATGGTTTCATCTAGTGAAGGAGAATCTGTCTGCTTTATTTCGTGGTTACAACTCACCTGGGAGGCTATCTGCAGGAATGTCCTCCTTCCACTCTTCCTCACCCCACACATACATCTCTGCAGGAACGTCCTCCTGTCGCTCATCATGCAGCACATAGGACTCTTCTTTTACCGTACAATTAATAGTGCTGAGATCTTGACCCTGATTTAATAGATGTGAAACACATTTGTATAGGTCACCGGGTAGCTGGAGAAGGTGTGTAGAACGTTCTACATGAGCAGAAAAGACCATGAATTATCAGAATGACTAACAATGACAAGTATTTCCTGAGCCAAGCACGAGATGATGGCTCCAGAACATCACACATGTATTTAGCATGCTGGAGCGAGAGAAGCTTCTAATAAGACATATTAGGGGGATTTACCAACGCAGACAGTTTTAATGCCAGTCTTGATCTCGTTTACGGTGGCATCAGATGCGCCCATTCTGGAGCTACTGGCAAGTTTGGGGGCCAAAATCTGAACTCCGCCAGCTAGGAGCCGGTGTAGATACCTGGTGTGACCCAAAAACTGCCATCAATCATCTTAACCGTGTTTGGCCTTGTGGGACCTGTCATTGCCACATACCTTTTACAAAAGTGACAACTGTGTAGCAAAAAGACATGCAATTTCATGTGCAAAATGGGGGTTGCCCTTAAAGTTTGCAAATCTTTATTAAAAGTAATCTGGCACAAAGTGTTTTTTCTTGGGCTATGGTTGAGTCAGGTGAAAAGGGGCAATTACTGGTAATTGGACTTCCAGGAGTCCCTCATGACAGCACCACTTGAGGTTGCCATCTTGACCTTCCTGGGACAGCAAACAGAGGCCAAAAGCCCTTCCTACCACCCTACACCAGTATGGATGCAAGGGATTTTGAACACCAACAGGAATCCTACATATACTAAACTTTAGGAATGTAAGTGTGCTGCCATGAGGGACTCCTGGAAATCCAATTACTGGTACGCGCAAGTCCTCTTTTCCAGTTATTATTTATTTTAAAGCGTCATAAAGCGCTGTACATCCAACTAGGGTTACACAAATATAAAATATATAGGCTGTGCAGCTAGCCAATTCGCAGATAGCCAACCCCTGTGATGTCACAGCCCTATAAAACCCTCACCCTACGCAGTCTCTGCCATTGTCCTGTGAGCTGAGCATAGGGAAAGATGTGGCAAGCGCTCATGTGCTAGGGACTGTGTTGCTGAAAATCATTAATAGAATAATAATGAAGAAGGGAGACTGCAGGGAGAGTAGGAAGAGTGCAGGGAGACTGCAACTGCAGGGAGGGTGTAGGAAGAGTGCAGGGAGACTGCAACTGCAGGGAGGGTGTAGGAAGAGTGCAGGGAGACTGAAACTGCAGGGAGGGTGTAGGAAGAGAGCAGGGAGACTGAAACTGCAGGGAGGGTGTAGGAAGAGTGCAGGGAGACTGCAGGGAGGGTGTAGGAAGAGTGCAGGGAGACTGTAGGGAGGGTGTAGGAAGAGTCCAGGGAGACTGCAACTGCAGGGAGGGTGTAGGAAGAGTGCAGGGAGGGTGTAGGAAGAGTGCAGGGAGACTGCAACTTCAGGGAGGGTGTAGGAAGAGGGCAGGGCGACTGCAGGGAGGGTGTAGGAAGAGTGCAGGGAGACTGCAGGGAGGGTGTAGGAAGAGTGCAGGGAGACTGCAGGGAGGGTGTAGGAAGAGTGCAGGGAGACTGCAACTGCAGGGAGGGTGTAGGAAGAGTGCAGGGAGACTGCAGGGAGGGTGTAGGAACAGTGCAGGGAGGGTGTAGGAAGAGTCCAGGGAGACTACAACTGCAGGGAGGGTGTAGGAAGAGTGCAGGAAGACTGCAGGGAGGGTGTAGGAAGAGTGCAGGGAGACTGCAGGGAGGGTGTAGGAAGAGTGCAGGGAGACTGCAACTGCAGGGAGGGTGTAGGAAGAGTGCAGGGAGACTGCAGGGAGGGTGTAGGAACAGTGCAGGGAGGGTGTAGGAAGAGTCCAGGGAGACTACAACTGCAGGGAGGGTGTAGGAAGAGTGCAGGAAGACTGCAGGGAGGGTGTAGGAAGAGTGCAGGGAGACTGCAGGGAGGGTGTAGGAAGAGTGCAGGGAGACTGCAACTGCAGGGAGGGTGTAGGAAGAGTGCAGGGAGAGTGTAGGAAGAGTGCACGGAGACTGCAACTGCAGGAAGAGTGCAGGGAGGGTGCAGGAAGAGTGCAGGAAGAGTGCAGGGAGAGTGCAGGGAGGGTGCAGGGAGGGTGCAGGAAGAGTGCACGGAGGGTGCAGGAAGAGTGCACGGAGGGTGCAGGAAGAGTGCACGGAGGGTGCAGGAAGAGTGCACGGAGGGTGCAGGAAGAGTGCACGGAGGGTGCAGGAAGAGTGCACGGAGGGTGCAGGAAGAGTGCACGGAGGGTGCAGGAAGAGTGCACGGAGGGTGCAGGAAGAGTGCACGGAGGGTGCAGGAAGAGTGCACGGAGGGTGCAGGAAGAGTGCACGGAGGGTGCAGGAAGAGTGCACGGAGGGTGCAGGAAGAGTGCACGGAGGGTGCAGGAAGAGTGCAGGGAGGGTGCAGGAAGAGTGCAGGGAGGGTGCAGGAAGAGTGCAGGGAGGGTGCAGGAAGAGTGCAGGGAGGGTGCAGGAAGAGTGCAGGGAGGGTGCAGGAAGAGTGCAGGGAGGGTTCAGGGAGGGTGTAGGAAGAGTGCAGGGAGGGTGTAGGAAGAGTGCAGGGAGGGTGTAGGAAAAGTGCAGGGAGACTGCAGGGAGGGTGTAGGAAGAGTGCAGGGAGACTGCAGGGAGGGTGTAGGAAGAGTGCAGGGAGGGTGTAGGAAGAGTGCAGGGAGACTGCAGGGAGGGTGTAGGAAGAGTGCAGGGAGACTGCAGGGAGGGTGTAGGAAGAGTCCAGGGAGACTAATTCTGAGTCAGTTTTATTTATTCCAACATTTACTTATTCCTACATCAGCCGTAAACTAAGATATGTAATTCAATACCAATAAGATAGAAGCCTTTATTATTCTGGTGCCAGAGCTCCAATCCATACCATCCAGTCTGCACCCCTTAGAGGGGCAGGTCTTAATGATGACCATCCTCATCTTTTGCTGGCTTTACTTCTTCCAAAACATTCTTCTTGGTCTCCTGGTTCTAGAAAAGTCAGCAAGATGCAGAGAGGAGGATCTGGATGATCTACTTCTGATGACAAATTCTCATTAATAGTAGATGATGTGGAAAAGGAGGAAAGGCAGATGGCAGAAGAAGGGCCCCCACCTGTAGGACAGGAGAGCGCTGGGGTTGGAGAAGTGGATATGCCAAAGCTGATTAATAGTCTGTGTTTACTGTCAAATAACCTGCAGGAGATGGCAGGCCAGAACAGCAATAATATGCATATTGTCCCCCCACCTAACCAGCCAAACCCCGTACCAACAGCTACCCCTGTTTCAAGGTGCATTAAAGGTTCCGCGCAGCCTTTAACAATGAAGACTGACTATAGAGTGCGGACTTCATTATTAAAGGGGTTGTCCGATTATTTTGTTCTTTGTATGTTTCTAACTAGGCCAATGACAGCACTTTACAATTGACTTACTTTATCTCCAGTTGCTGGTTTCTCAGATTTCACTGAGGGTCACATGACCCGTCATCTTCTCTCCCTGCTCTTATGATGCACAAAGCCTTAGAGGTCAGATGTGTGTCTGTACAGACCTCACTGTGCTGGCCACGCTCCCCTGCTCTGCCCTGCCCTGTGTTTCCCTCCCACTTGATACTTCAGGAAAGATTAACCCCTTCAGGAGCACAGACTCAGCGCTGAAGGCTTTACTGAGTAGCTTCAGGCAATGAGGAGACAAATGTTGGGCACAGGAGCTCAAAGACAAGTAGAGTTCTGCACAAGAAAAGGTAGGGAGAAGATCCTGTGTGTATCAGCAGTGTCATTGTACAGCTGGGACCTGTAGTCCTACACATACAACATGCTGCTGAGTCTCCCAGCATTCAGACACATCACTCAGGGCAGCACTTGTATTTACTCCCATTGAAGAACAGGCGAAGGGGCAGAGATTGTTGTTATTGCAGGTAAACAAAGGGCCAGAGGAGAACCAGGGAAATGAGGAAATATATATTTTTTTACCTAAACCTTGCTTAGCTCAGTTATATATCGCTGCCCATCAGATTTACAGTGCTATATTTGTTTTTTCATAACTCGGACAACCCCTTAAAATTACAGGCAGCTGCAGGCTAATTGGCCATATGGTTCTTCACTGCAGCATGGCCACTCTGTCTGGCCGTACCCGAAGGCAAAATTGGCTTGGGTATACCCGATTTATAGCAATTTGTGACCAATTAATTCGGAACAAATCTAATTTCTTAGCGAACTTTGGCTTAGGTGTCGAATTGAATTTTTCAAAACTTCACTCATCTCTAATTATAATGATCAGGAGTAAAGGCCACTGTGTTTGATTGTGTGTAGGATGGGTGGCCAGAAGAGGATACGTTTGTCACAGCCTGAAGTCTGGTTTATATGATACATACCAGTGAGGAATTGGTGACCACCCACCCGCTTTCGGGACCAAGGCAACAAACGGTTTTAGCATACCTATATTCAGCCTTGACACAAGCACTACAACAAATGGAACTGCCCTATAAAGCTGTGCACATTGGGTTAGGACAACATCCAGTGGTGCCTCCATGAGGTATGAACTGGAATTTAAGCATGTAGCTGGCCAGCTAAGACCTGTCCTAGGTTGCTAGTATAGCTTATATGTGTATACACCTAAAACCTGCTAATAAACATAGGAACTGTATTAAGGTTATGTGTTAAAGACAAAAGCAGAGTTATTTACTGTGACACGGATGCCATATAACTTATATTTTGTGTTCACCAAAGCAGAAAAAGATAATATGCCTTTAAGATTCATTTTGTAATGTAAGGTAAGCTCAGTGACACAGCAGAAACAACAGAAAGTATAGTGTTAATCTGTTGTTGTTGGGCAGAAGTCTTGACCAATCACAGCCAGCTTCTCACACAGCAAGAGTTTTCACCAATCACAGACAGCCTCACACACAGCCTGTCTGGGAATTCCCCTAGCAGGAGCTGCTGGAATCATTATTCACCAGAGACAGGAGCTGAAGAGACATTCATTTCGCTAAGAGCTGTGTTTTTGTGGGAACAAGAGGCCAAAATAGGTATTTAGAATAGTTATATAATGTTCATATTGTTAGTATTGTGATTAGAACTGTATACTGAACCAGTTATATGAGTGTTTGCTTACAGTTCCACTAAATTCAATTGTAAATACAATTGCAAGCATTCAGATTCCATATTGCAATCCAAATTGCATACAACCATACCAGATCATACTCAACCAATCTGCAAATAGTCACTGCTAACTGCATACTGCAAGAATAACTATTAGTTAGACCTCAGATGTGCCTCTCAGAAAGATCATAAAGTGCTTAAATAACTTAAAGTGAGAGCACAGATACTGAAGAGAGAGAAATATAGCCACCATTTTATGTTGAATGACAAGATTAAAACTGTTGAATCACCATCTTATGCATACCGCCATTTTGTGATATCTTTTCAACACGTGTTTTGTACATGGACTATCTGCTGCGGAGGCGGCAGTGTTATATATGAAGAAAAGTTGAAGTTAATAAAGAAGTTATTTCCAGCATTTGTTGTGCTCTTTACACCTACTGTTTCCATAGAACGGTGCTAGAGGAATTACAGAGTAACAGACAGTCTGGTTAGACTAACAGTCAGAGATATCAGAATTCTTCTAATGTCACAGCGCAAAAGGCACTTCATAGTGCTGCACCTGCCACAGTAGAACTATTACAGTCAGAAGGCAAAGAGATAGCGCTCCTCAAATTGCACAGTAAAAAAAGCATTAGAGCAGCGGAGCGCCAGCATATACCGCCGCGTAGCAACTGTTCCCCGAGTGAGCAAGCAAAGGCAAGATAGTCAGAGAAAGAGCTCCAACCCTCCTGCGATCCCTAGAGAGAGAAAGAGACGTATAGTGGGAGGCTAAAGTCCAGAGCTAGAGTGCCCGCGCCGCTATCCACGAAGAGGCCGCGTACTGCAGCCAGCTAGTTTCCCGCCACTAGGCCCAAAGCCTGCAGAAGCGCATTGCAAGTCTGCACAGAGCATCGCAAGTCTGCACAGAGCATCACATCAAGAAAAGACAAGTCTCCTTTAAGACAGACATTTGTTCCAGCATCCTTCAGATCGCAGTATCCTGCTCTTCAGAATAAGGTCAGAGCTTTCCTTTATTACTTATCATTGCATACAGTCTTTGGCATAAAAGAGAAATTTTTGTGTTCAGATAAAGACTTTGTTTTACTTTAAAGGACAGTTTGTAGTACACGGACTCTTGCATTTAAAGTGAAAGTCATTTATTGCTGTTACATTTAAAAATGAAAGTCATTTATTTTTGCATTTGTCAATATTGCATTTAAAGTGAAAGGACTCTTAATATTTGTATTGATTGTTATAGCATTTAAAGTAAAATGTCTGAGCCTAGTATTACCATGCCACTGTTACAGGATACCAAGATGGATAGAGTAGAAGTTGAAGAGCAATGGAACCTGTCTGAGGTAGAAGACTCTGATGCAGCATTAGTCTTGCCTCCAAAAAATATAGCCCAAGCAGATGAACTAAGACGTTCATCACGTGCCAGAAAACAGAACCCAAAGATGCTGGAAAATTTGGAGCAAGAAGCAGCATTAAAAAGGAAAAAAGTTTGCCAGAATGCATGAGAAGTGGAAATTGTACATTAAAGACATTCGTAGAAAGCTAAAGAAAGAAAGAATAAAAAGGAACTTGAGTTATATGGTAGAGACGGTAGAAGAATCAGAATCAGAGCCTATGGCAGCATATGTCAACCTGCGGTCATTTACGACACGTCCTGTCATCACGTCCTGTATGTTATCACTTCCTGTATCCTTGTCTTGGGCCAGCCCCTTTTACATCTTTTGTGAGTTAATAAAAGGAACACGTTGAGCAGGGAGGGGAGGAGTTGCTCAGAATTTCAAGCAAGATGGTAACAACTGGGTATGCCTCTGACTGCGGCTAAGGGAAAGGGGATTTACCTTTTTCCTTACACAAACTTTGATGCGAGCTGATTACAACTATTTATATTTCTACAACACCACAATGACGGGGAGAGACACATTAGTGAACAGTCAAAGGGTCAAAGGACAGAGTTAGAGGACTTCATTCAAACTGCACATTAGATCTACCTCCAGCTTAAACAAAAGACGTTATAACGCTAGATCGATATTGCATACCTACCTGTGAAACAGCCAAAAATTGGGAGCACCTATCTGTCATATCTCATGAAATGTCCCCGCTAAAGGAGTTTGGTATTGGACTGTTGATAGGCTACGATTGTCCCGAAGCCCTGATACCACGAAAGGTTGAACCCTACGCGGTTCAAACTGATCTAGGATGGGGTGGTGTTGGAGGAAAACAGCAGATCGCAAACTCAAGACAGGTGACTCGATTGTGTCAATATCTGTCCAAGAGTTACCAACTGTAAGTCCAGCAAAAGTAATCAAGATCCTTGAATCCAACTTTGCAGATACAAGTTCTAAAGAAAAGAGTGCATCTCAAGAAAACAAAGTTCGTGCACAATCTAGAAGAAAGTATTCAGCTGAATCAACAAGGTCATCTTGAAATGCCCTTACCTTCTAGATAACGACCTCATCTGCCAAATAACAGAAATCTTGCCCTAGCAAGATTGAAATGTTTATAGAAAAAGATAGGAATAGATCCCAAATTTAAACAGGATTATTTGAAATTCATGGAAGGCATCCTCGAAGAAGAACATGCAGAGAAAGTTAAAGTGTGGTACATCCCACATCAAGGTGTCTACCACTCAAAGAAACCAGATAAGATTAGAGTGGTATTTGATTGCTCCGCACAGTACAATGGTGCTGCATTGAATGATCATCTACAAAAAGGACCAGATCTTACAAACACTCTGCCTGGAGTACTCTGTAGATTCAGAAAGTATCCAGTAGCAGTCATGCGTGACGCTGAAAAGATGTTCCACCAGTTTCATGTGAAAAATGAAGATAGAGACTTGCTGAGGTTTCTATGGTGGGAGGATGGAGATACAGATACAGAGCCAGCAGAATACAGAATGGAAGTACACTTGTTTGAAGCAGCAGCATCTCCAGGTTGCGCCAATTATGGTATAAAGTACCTGGCCAATCAGAATGAAAAGGATTGCCCATCAGCAGCAAATTTTCTGAAGAAAAACTTTTATGTAGATGATGGTCTCATAAGTCTAGAGTCTACAGGATCTGCAATCAAACTAGTGAAAGAAAGCCAAGAGTTATGTGCAAGAGGAAACCTGCGCTACACAAATTCATCTCAAAGAACAGAGAGATACTGGAATCCATCAGTGACTCTGAACGTGCAGCTACAATGAAGAATGTAGATCTCAATTATGATCATCTTCCAGTTCAGAACGCACTTTGACTGGGATGGAATAAGGAGAACGACAAGTTGTTCTTTGAAGAATCTATTGAGGAGAAAGTTGCAACTAGACGAACTATTATTTCCGCAGTGGCTTCTATATTTGATCCATTGGGATTATTGGCCCTAGTAATCCTCAGAGCAAAAGAAATACTGCAAGAATTATGCAGACACAAGTTGGGATGGGATGATTCCATACCTGAAAATTTGAGGCCGAGGTGGGAGAGTTGGATAAGAGACTTGCAAAACTTGAGAGAAGTTCAGATACCCAGATGTTTTGTACCTCATAATTTCGGAAAATCCAAGAAAATAGAACTTCATCACTTTTCAGATGCCAGTAGTTATGGTTATGGTCAGTGCTCCTACATCAGAGTAATAGGAGAAGAAAAGATTATGGTTATGGGGAAGGCCAGAGATGCGCCTACCAGTATTCAGACAATACCAAGACTTGAACTGACAGCAGCCGTAGTTTCAGCATCAGTAAGCAAGTTTATGAGAGAAGAATTGGAATTGACAAGAGATGAAGAATATTTTTGGACAGACTCACGAGTTGTCTTAGGATACCTAAACAATGAAGCTCAAAGATTCCATATCTTTGTCGCCAACAGAGTTGAGAAAATTCAGGAAATAACAAATCCATAACATTGGCATCACATTGACACAAAGCATAACCCAGCAGATCATGCTTCAAGAGGCCTGAATGTAACTGAATTGAATAATTCAAATTGGTTCACAGGCCCAGCGTTCCTTTGGGAAAAGGCAATCAGGCCCAGTAAAGGTTACACAGAATTGTCTATGGGTGATCCAGAAGTAAAAGCTGTACAAACATTGAGCACTGCTGCCAAGTGTCTAGATGATATACTTGAAAGACTAGCCAGATGTTCAAAATGGAATACAGTCATATATGTAGTAGCTCAAATTCAACGTTTGGCAAATGGAATCAGAAAGAAGGAATCGTTGAATGTAGAAGATAGAATGAAAGCTGAAGAAGCAGTCATAAGACTCATTCAACAGAGATTCTACAGTGAAGAGTTGAAGAGACTTAGTCAAGAACCTAAAAGGCCTCCAAACAACCACCCATTGTACAAGCTCAATCTTGTTCTGCAGGATGGTATACTGAAGGTGGGAGGAAGACTGGAAAATGCATGGTTACCTAGCAGAGTGAAGCATCCAGCCAGTGGCGTAGGGATCGCCATAGCAACCATAGCAGTGGCTATGGGGCCCTATGCCACTGGAGGCCCGTCCGGACCGCCTTAATTTTTTTAACACACACACGGTGACACTACAGGCAGCCAGGCCCGCCCACTACACTAGTGTAGTGGGTGGGGCGCGGGCGGTCTGCGGCTCGGGCCTGGCTGGGGAGAAGCCGAAGGAGTCAGGTCAGGACTGGAGCAGGCGGGGCGCACGGCTGCATGAGCAGCAGATGAGGTAGGCAGTGGGGACTGGAATGGGGGCGTACCTGAGGGACGGCACAGAGGCGGAGCCAGGCACCAGCGCCGCAGCGCAGGAAATTGGAATGGAAAAATGATTCCTAGTAACTAGAGGGAGGAGGCGGACTCAGGCGGTGGAGGGGGCCGGGCCAGGGTTGTACCTGGAGACTGGTGTGGAGGGACTAGGGAGGGAGTGGTCCCGCCGGCCGCACTGGCGCCAGTCTGATTCGCGCTCTCTGACTGCCCAAAACCAGTCTGCGGTGAGCAGCTCAGAGTGAGAGAAAGGAACCTCACTCACTCCTCACTGGTCTCCACACCCCAGTCTGTGCCACCCCAGTCTGTGCCACCCCAGTCTGTGCCACCCCAGTCTGTGCCACCCCAGTCTGAGGTGAGCAGCTCAGAGTGAGAGAAAGGAACCGCACTCACTCCTCACTGGTCTCCAGTCTCCAGTCCTGCCACTCCAGTCTGAGGTGAGCAGCTCAGAGTGAGAGAAAGGAACCGCACTCACTCCTCACTGGTCTCCAGTCTCCAGTCCTGCCACTCCAGTCTGTGCCACTCCAGTCTGAGGTGAGCAGCTCAGAGTGAGAGAAAGGAACCGCACTCACTCCTCACTGGTCTCCAGTCTCCAGTCCTGCCACTCCAGTCTGAGGTGAGCAGCTCAGAGTGAGAGAAAGGAACCGCACTCACTCCTCACTGGTCTCCACTCCCCAGTCTGTGCCACTCCAGTCTGTGCCACTCCAGTCTGTGCCACTCCAGTCTGTGCCACTCCAGTCTGTGCCACTCCAGTCTGTGCCACTCCAGTCTGTGCCACTCCAGTCTGTGCCACTCCAGTCTGTGCCACTCCAGTCTGTGCCACTCCAGTCTGTGCCACTCCAGTCTGAGGTGAGCAGCTCAGAGTGAGAGAAAGGAACCGCACTCACTCCTCACTGGTCTCCAGTCCTGCCACTCCAGTCTGTGCCACTCCAGTCTGAGGTGAGCAGCTCAGAGTGAGAGAAAGGAACCGCACTCACTCCTCACTGGTCTCCAGTCCTGCCACTCCAGTCTGTGCCACTCCAGTCTGAGGTGAGCAGCTCAGAGTGAGAGAAAGGAACCGCACTCACTCCTCACTGGTCTCCAGTCCTGCCACTCCAGTCTGTGCCACTCCAGTCTGAGGTGAGCAGCTCAGAGTGAGAGAAAGGAACCGCACTCACTCCTCACTGGTCTCCAGTCCTGCCACTCCAGTCTGTGCCACTGCCTGCTGCTGCTGCTGTGACTCTAAAAGTAAGTGATTCCCTTAAAGTGAATTTAAGAAAGTGAGAAAGAAGTTTCTGAGATACTTGATCTAAATTCTTAAGTTAAAAAGAGCTGCCTGCAGAGTGGGGCCCCAGAAGCAGGGGGGGCCCTCCTTATCCTTGCAGGTCTTTAACTTCAGAATTCAGATCATCAGACTCTCACTAATCACACATTTACAGGACACACACCCCTGTAGTGTCCACCATCAGACAGGGGAGGGAAGAACTAGAGGGGGCACGCTGACTCCATTTCTGGGGATTCTTCCCTCCCCTGTCTGATGGTGGACACTACAGGGGTGTGTGCTGTAATTAGTAACTAAGTGATTCTGAAGTTAAAGGGGTTCTGCACTTTCATTTAACTGATGAGCTGTCCTCTGTATAGATCATTAGCATCTGATCAGTGGGGGTCCGACACCCGGGACCCCCGCCGATCAGCTGTTTGAGAAGGCAGTGGCTCTCCAGCAGTGCCGTGGCCTTCTCACTGTTTACCGCCGGCCCACTGGCGTCACGACTGGTATCACTGGCCTGGGCGGGGCTAAGCTCTGTTCACTTGAATGGAGCTTAGCCCCGCGCACGCTAGTCGATACTAGTCTGACGTCAGTGGTCGAGCGGCCCGGTGGTAAACAGTGAGAAGGCCCCGGCGCTGCTGGAGGACCGCTGCCTTCTTAAAAAGCTGATTGGCGGGGGTCTCGGGTGTCGGACCCCCGCCGATTAGAAGCTGCTGATCTATTCAGAGGATAGATCATCAATGAAAGCGCAGCACTGGGGGCGGAGCTCCGGCGCAGCGCAGCACTGCACGGTGAGAGGCCACTGGATGAAAAAGTCGGACTTGCAGTACTTTTCGTCCGCCAGCTTTTCACCGCACACTGCCGCGCTGCACCGGAGCTCCATCCCCGTTCCCATTATAGTCAATGGGAATGGTGGCAAGGCGAAATAGCGGCAGGACGGATCCAACAGGCTGAACAGCGTGCCGGATCCGTCCTGCCGCAAGTGTGAAACTGCTCATGGCGGTGGGAGATCTAGGATGGGTGTTTGGGTGGGAGCTCTGGAAGGGGTGGTGGGAGGCCCGATAGATATGTGGGGGCTGGGGGGGGGCCCATACATTTTTTTTGCTATGGGGCCCATGCATTTCTAGCTACACCCCTGCATCCAGCAATTCTACCCAAAAACTCTACCTTCACAAGATTGATCACTACCACAACAAATCCTTGTATCAAGGAAGAAGCTTTACCCAAAGCTGTTTGAGAGAAGGTGGTTACTGGATAGTGAAAGGGAGAAAAGTTATAGCAAAGTATATAAGTAAATGTGTAGTCTGCAGAAAGGCACGTAGACCCACAGAAGAGCAAAGAATGGCAGATATACCAGCAGATCGTGTAAACCCATCACCACCATTTCTTTATAGCGGAATGGATTGCTTTGGCCCATTCATCACCAAACAGAACCGCAAGGAGCACAAGAGATATGAACTAATATTTACATGTCTGAGCTCCAGAGAAATTCACCTGGAAATGTTAGAGGATATGTCAACTGACGCATTAATCACCGCCTTGAGATGTTTCATAGCCATTAGAGGTACCGTCAGAGAGCTTAGATCTGACCAAGGATCTAATTTTGTCGGAGTAAAGAATGAATTGAAGAAAGCTCTAAAAGAGATCAGTAAAGAAAAAGTATCTGAGTATTTGTTAGAGAAACAGTGTGATTTTCACATGAATGCTCCACATGCAGCCAAACAGGAGGAGTTTGGGAAAGACAAACCAGAACTGTGAGAAATGTGTTAAGTTGCCGGAAGAATATATGATGCTTCACGTAGGACCCTATTCTATGAAGTAATGTCTATTGTTAACAGTCGTCCACTTACAGTTGATAACATAAAACGACCCAACAAGTTTGGACCCTTTTAACTCCCAACCATCTACTTCACCTTAAGTCGGATTACATACAGCCACCACCTGGCAAGTTCACCAAAGAGGATCTATATGCTAAAAGGAATTGGCGAAGAGGTCAATATCTATCAGAACAGTTTTGGAATCGATGGAGAAGAGAGTACTTAGCCGAGTACTTAGCCAATCTGATGCTAAGAAGTAAATGGCAAACACCCAGAAGAAATGTCCAAGTTGGTGACAGTGTTAGTGAAAGAAGATGTACCTAGAAGTCAATGGAAATTGGCCAAAGTTCTAGGATGAAGACAAACTAGTAAGAAGAGTGTTGTTACAAATAGGAGACTGAAAACTTGACAAAAAAGGAAAAACGTCTCACTGCTCCACTCAAGTTGGAACGTCCTATACAGAAGTAAGTTGTTCTACTTGAGTGATAAAAGACACTTGGAAGTTGAAAACCTGATGGAAAATTCCTCAAATTCATGTTCAAGTCCTACCACTGAGAACATAGAATTATAGGTAATATTGGAGGGAGTGTAGCTGACCAGCTAAGACCCGCCCTAGGTTGCTACTATAGCTTATATGTGTATACAGCTGGACCTGCCAATAGCCTTAATACAGTTCCTATGTTTATGCGTTAGAGACAAAAACGAGATTTTTGTGAACTCACCTGTAAAATCTCTTTCTCGCGTAGTTCATTGGGGGACACAGACCGTGGGTATAGCTGCTTGCTGCCACTAGGAGGCGACACTAGGCTAAGAAGTGATAACTCCTCCCCCGCAGGCTATACCCCCTCCAGCCTGGAGAGAGCATATCAGTTTGTGCCCAAGCAATAGGAGTAGGAGAAAAAAATCAATAATGAAAATACAGTACACAACCCACAACTGACAAACATCAGTCGGAATGCACCAGAACTGAGGACCATACTGGCCCACAAACCGCCAATATGTGCGGCAAACCGAAACTGGGTGGGAGCTGTGTCCCCCAATGAACTACGCGAGAAAGAGATTTTACAGGTGAGTTCACAAAAATCTCGTTTTCTCGCTAGTATCATTGGGGGACACAGACCGTGGGACGTCCTAAAGCAGTCCACGGGGAGGGAAAAAAATCACACGCCCCTGGAGAAAAAACGCCCTCGAGGATGCGGCATCCGCTGCCGCCTGCAAGATCTTGCTGCCTGGAGCAGCAACAGATGATGGCTAGGAAAGACCCCCGAAACACTCGGAGAACTTGCCGGAAGACCAAGACGCTGCCCTCTAGAAGCGATGTCTGGAGTAGATGAACCCGAGAAATGACGACCGCTGGACGGCCAGGCCATCACTCCGCTAGGAAGCAACCGACAGGCAGACATCCCAGGAAAAAAAGCATCCCGTTGGAAGACGCCAGCTATGACAAGGACCTCCAAGAAAATCAGGCAGAAAACCCATACAGCGGAACGCGCCAACGCGCCAGATATGGACCAGCAAATCTCCGAGGCCAAAATAGATGGCTGATGGAGAGCCCGCCCTTAAAATACGAGGGAGAAAGAAGAGAAAAACCATGTCCGAGAAGACCCGAAAAGCGGTGACCTTCCGCCAGAAAGAAAATTCTGGCGGAGCACTGCCTGATGCCAATGACAAAGGACAAATGGACGTACAAAAAGAAGAAGAAGAAGTCCCAGAGGGGGGGCTTGTTTGTTCCTGAAACGCCCCCAGCGATATACCGATCGTCGGGGCGAAGTCGGTTGTAGACCACAACTGTGGGAGCGGAACCAAAATCCAGGTTCGCAGGATCCTCCTCTGGTTAAAAGAAACCGGTAATGGAAAAAAACCATAATTGACATATATTGACTTCCGGGCAGAGACCAAGATAAGAGAATACTCTCCGTGGAAAAAAATAGATCCCGGATTCCATAGCTATACAACCCATTGCCACCGGTCGAGGAGACCGAAGGGAAAAGGTGGTCAGCAGTCCAGCTAGAGGAAGGACAGGAAAGAAAAATAGGGGTGTTCCGTTCAAGGAACGAAATCCCTACCAGTGGTGACAAGGTGAGACAGTCACCCGCTCAGCCTGGCTTGGGGGGACCGTAGTCCACCCCCGGAAGGAGCAGTGAAAGGAATGACCACCATCGCTTGATGTGACACAGAAGTAACCATAACTGAAGGAAGGAATCACTGTAGTGGTAGACGAGTGCCACAGGGACCAAGTAAACATATCTGACGGACAGTATCACCGTAGTGGTAGACGAGTGCCACAGGGACTAAGCTACCCAGTCGAGCGCGCCCAAGTAAGGTGCTGATAGCTATGGCACTGACGCCAATGCAAAACCCGAGTTGACGACACAAGAACAATAGTCGTCAGAGCAACGGACAGTTAACAGTAATGAAGACCAATGAGAGGTCAGGGCAAGCCCATTGCCATCAGGGACTGACACTGTACAGATCTCTTGGTAATGAAATACACCCTTGAGGAGGAGCCCATACAAAGGAAGCTGCCAGAGTAACGCAAAGGCCACACTCCAGTTGAGGAGGATGCCACACCGTACAGGATACCAATCCCAGAGTCGGAAGAAACCGCCGTCTGACGAAGGAACTGTGCAATAGGAATGTTCAGTAGGAACCCTAGCATGTAGTGGAGATGCAAATACCCTTTGTACAGTAATAGCTACCGCCTGCTCCTCCCAGCGTAAAACTGAGGGAGAGGCCTAAGGACACCCAGAAGTAGCATGGAACCAAGCTAACTCAGTCAACCAGAGCCATTCTGAGGCATTCCATCTAAAAAGGGGGCAAAACCAGAGCAACCGCCGAAGCAGTGTCAGGGTAGAACCCCTATCTGAGGGGGATGACCCTCTGCCATGAGTTCGATCTCCGGCCCTTGTGAGAACTACCCTTGCTTTTTTCTTTTTTTTTTGTTTTTGTTTTTGTTTTTGTTAGAAGTGGGATCTGAACCCACACCTCCATTTGGGGACCCGAACACCCATACACGGAAGAGATTAACTCTTGAGTCTGGCACATTAGACCACTCGGCCATCCTGACTTAGAGAACACGCTGTAGTAGTCAATGCAGAATGCCAGCAAAACACCCTCACCTAATGAGGAAGAGTGGTGGCCCAGAATACAGAGTCAGTGCAACCTTGGGCTCGCTGGGTCGTAATCCCAACATTTGTATAATGGCGTGCACCCACACGCTGTAGAGGACCAAGTTCTGACCGACCTGAACGGTGGAGGCCCATAGGGATGGGAATCTAGGGCACCTGAAGAGCTGCTGAGCGACTCCCTTAAGAGAACAAGGAACGACCTATCTGCGCCAACCACCAGTACCAGAAGAGACGGGAGGATACAGTATGGGAGCAGTCCCAGTATCCATATACCTCTAGATGAAGAGTACCAGGCACCAATGGCAACGACTGTTGCTGCGGCCCACCCGTGAAGGAAGCCACGGCATCTAGTGCGGAGGCTTAGTTGAATTAAAGCATGCATAGATGCTCAGAGATTTCCCGTAAGATGTAGAAGGGGGTAATGCCACGACTGTTGACTAGTATTCAGTGGTAGCGCAACCCTCCGTCAAGGAAGGAAGGTAGGGAGATAAACAGAACCGCATCCAACGGTAGTGTAACAACCCCCTCCCTGGAGGGGGTAACGCGTACTGTAAGCACTACCCTCAATGGAAGTGCAACCACTCCACCTATGAAGGGGAGAAAAATATATAGGGAGTACTGTATCCTGAGGTTAGCGCCAGTACCTAACCTATGGCAGGGGGTAATGCACCCAGTAGGAATTGACCCCTATGGCAGAGAATTACACCCCTATCGAAGAGGATAATGCATACGAATAGTCCCGTTCCCGGTGGGTAAAGAATTCCTCCACCTAAGCAAGGTGGTAATACTTACAGCAAACATTGCCACCCGCGATAAAGCCATAACGCCTCCTATAAGAGAGGCTAATGCATAACGCCAGTACTGTACCCAGTGGAACAGCAATCCGTCAACAACCGAAAGGGGAGACGCAAATGGCTGGCACTGACCAGTGCAAGTGCCGTCAGTCCACCTGTGGAAGGAGGGAATACAAAGGGTAAGTACTGTATCCAGTAGCAAAGCAAATGCCGCCTAAGGAAGGGGCAATGCAGACAATCAGTACTGCCGGTAGCATGGATGCAGTCTAGAAGGTTCATATCAGAGTCCGCAGAACTGTTCCCTGTTCCCTCAGAACCAACCCCTGTCAGAAGGGAGGGTTCTGAATATCACCCTAATGAGGAAGGATGGAGGTGCGGAGGAGACCGAGGAGGAATGTCCTGCTCGTGCGCAGCTCTACCTCTTAGCATCCAGCCATGGCAGTTGCAGGCTGTGACAGCGGTGATATAACCATCAAAACACCCAGGAGGTGGAATCGGCATCCCTACCTGACCGCTCACAGGATTGTGTGGGCGGTACTCAATCGACCCACAATCCAGGAGGGTGGATTGGGAACTGCCAGAGGTCCTCCATTGGATTGCGCATGTGGATTAACAACCAAATGACCCAAGAGGGTGGATTGGGAATCCAGCAGCTGTGTTCCCCTGGCTTGTGCAGGTGGAGCATTATCAACCAAACGGCCCCGTAGGGCGGATTGGGAATCCTGCATCTGTGTTCCCCCCGGATCCGTGCAGGTGGAGCATTATCAACCAAACGGCCCCGTAGGGCGGATTGGGAATCCTGCATCTGTGTTCCCCCCGGATCCGTGCAGGTGGAGCATTATCAACCAAACGGCCCCGTAGGGCGGATTGGGAATCCTTCAGATGTGCTCCCCCGGATCCGTGCATGTGGAGTATTATCAACCAACGGCCTCAGCGGGCGGATTGGGAATCCTCAGATGTGCTCCCCTGGATTTGTGCAGGTGGAGCATTAATCAACCAAACGACCCCGTAGGGCGGATTGGGAATCCTTCAGATGCGCTCCCCTGTATTTTTGTAGGTGGAGTATTATCAACCAAACGGCCCCAGCGGGCGGTTTGGGAATCCTCCAGATGTGCTCCCCTGTATGTGTGCAGGTGGAGTAATATCAACCAAACAGCCCACGGGCGGATTGGGAATCCTGCAGATGTGCTCCCCTGCATTTGTGCAGGTGGAGCATTATCAACCAAACGGCCTCAGCGGGCGGATTGGGAATCCTTCAGATGTGCTCCCCTGTATTTGTGCAGGTGGAGCATTATCAACCAAACGGCCCGTATGGCGGATTGGGAATCCCTCAGATGTGCTCCCCTGGATTTCACCTGTGGTGGCCTATACACCAGACGACCCAGAAGGTGGTCTGGGAATTCTTCATGTGTGCATTCTCAACTAAACAGCCCCGGAGGGCGGAATGGGAAACTGTGAGCAATCCTGCCCTGTCCAGATAGGACATGGGCCCAGCCCCATACCCCACCACCAGGGTGGACATGCCGGCAGGAAGGGGTTAGGGTTAACTTCCTAATCTAAGGTAATTGGCATGCAGAAAGGGGACACTCAGATAATGCAGTGCCGGCTGCAAACAAACGACTTGCCACAAAGGGTTAACCCAGCTCAGAGGACCAGATGCGGAGCTCAGCGGGGCACCTGGGGGAGGAGCGACAGCTAGTCGGGGAGAATCCGCGCCAAAAGGACGGACCCGCCCCCTCCATAACTGGAATGAAAGTTGCGGCCTAGTAGGCCGCAAAAGCCGGGACATAAAGTTCGGCGCACAGCCGACCGGGCGGTACTGCCAGCCGGTTACCACAGCGGGGCCTGAAGAGCAACCGCCGATGTCTGCCCACTGATTTGGAGGGGGAGTGTCCACTCTCGCTGCGGGAACCCATCCCGTGCCGCTAAAACAACTGCACGGGCTGAATCCCGGTAGGCCCGAAGTGGAGCCAGGGGCTAAATTTTTGGCGCCGGCCAAACGAATAGCCGGCCGGGAGTGGAGTGACCGGAAGCGGCGCTCTGTAAGTGCCCTGGCTGAACATCAGCCGCGGGAGCTCACCCCGCAGGCCGTACTGAGGAGAACCCAGGCCCCCCGTATGGACAGAAGCCCAAACCTACATTGGGCCTGAGGTAATGTGGGGCCCTCACCATGAATGGCCCACCTGAGGAAAAAGGTCCTCCATCTATGATGAGGTGACCGGGGGGGAAGGGAGAAGGGGGAGGGGAAGGGCCGAGGTACTTACCCAATACGGACTACTCACCCCATCTTCATCCTCTTCTCTTCACCCTTTCTCAGAGTACCAGCAGGGTCACCTCTTCAGCCGCTGGCACACGAAGTGGCAGGAGACTGGAATGGCGGAGGGTCTCGCCGGATTCAGGTGACCCCCTTGGCTGGCGGGAAGCAGGGGAGCTGGGCTGCCCTGGTCCACTTTCGTTTCTTGGGGAGGGCGAGCGGTGAGGGATTCCGACACCGGCCTTGCTCCCGGGGTAGACAGAGTGGCTAGGCGACTCTGTTTCCCCAACCTAAAAGAGGAAAAAAATAAAATAATAAAGGTAAGCCGCCCTGCAAAAGCAGGGAGGTCTGCCTCCTACGACACTAAGCTAAAAACTGATATGCTCTCTCCAGGCTGGAGGGGGGATAGCCTGCGGGGGAGGAGTTATCACTTCTTAGCCTAGTGTCGCCTCCTAGTGGCAGCAAGCAGCTATACCCACGGTCTGTGTCCCCCAATGATACTAGCGAGAAAGCAGAGTTATTTACAGTGACTTCATGTTTTGAATGTCATATAAAACTGTTCTATTTTGTGTTCATGGAAGCAGAAAAAGATAATAAGCCTTTAAGATTCATTTTGTAATGTAAGGTAAGCTCAGTGACACAGCAGAAACAACAGAATGCATAGGGTTAATCTGTTGTTGTTGGGCAGAAGTCTTGACCAATCACAGCCAGCTTCTCATACAGCAAGAGTTTTCACCAATCACAGCCAGCCTCACACACAGCCTGCTGGGAATTCCCCTAGCAGGAGCTGCTGGGATCATTATTCACCAGAGAGAGGAGCTGAAGAGACATTCACTCCACTCAGAGCTGTGTTTTTATGGGAACAAGAGGCCAAAATAGGTATTTAGATCAGTTATATAATGTTCCTATTGTTAGTATTGTGATTAGAACTGTCTACTGAACCAGTTATGTGTGTGTTTACTTACAGTTCCACCAAATACAATTGTAAGCTACAAATTGCAAGCATTGAGATTCCATATTGCAATCCAAATTGCACACAACCATACCAGATCATACTCAACCAATCTGGAACTATTAGTTAGACCTCAGATATACCGCTCAGAAAGATCATAAAGTGCTTAACTAGATTAAAGTGAGAGTTCAGATACTGAAGAGAGAAATATATCCACCATTTTATGAGGAATGACAAGACTGAACAGTTGAACCACCCTCTTATGTATACCGCCATTTTGTGATATCTTTTCAACACGTGTTTTGTACATGGACTATCTGCTGCGGAGGCGGCCGTGTTATATATGAAGAGAAGTTAATAAGGAAGTTATTTCCAGCATTTGGTGTGCTCTTCATACCTACTGATGATACTGAGATGACAGCTGACAAGTGATTTCCACACAACAGCAGCTCTTAGCAGGTTATGAGGCTTAGGGGTCAGGATTTTTTGGATCTTTTAGAATATGTAGACAGTGACACCAAAATCATCATAAATTCTTAATAAAATGTGTAACATCAAAAAAATTGATTCAAACAACAGATCCTTTTCTGATGACGCCTTCCCTTTACAGAAGCCCTCCTGCACAGAATCTTCTTTCATCATTCACGTTGTACATTTTAGCGAGCATTAGCCTTTTAAAAAAAAAATGTCATCTAAAAAGTCTTTAAATCCTTCTCTATGATTGGATCATGTGACCTCATAGTAGCCCTTCCTGCATTACTTGCTGGCCCCTCCACGAGTCCCCGGAAAATCCCGCATGACGACACTCTTTCCACACTAGACTCCCATCACAGTCTCTGCTGAGATCAGACAGCTCCTGGCGATGCCGATACACTTGTGAGAATATATGGAGGGCGGGATAATTACACGGGTCTCCTAGCAGGCAGGAATCACATCTAGCTGCTCATGTCCGGCCATGCTGAGGCATCAGGCGATAGGGAGCAGGTCGCCGCGGGGCGATAGGGAGCAGGTCGCCGCGCGGCGATAGGGAGCAGGTCGCCGCGCGGCGATAGGGAGCAGGTCGCCGCGCGGCGATAGACAATGCCGAAGGATAGACAATCTGCTGGGATATGGTGATGGGAAGTAGTGTTACCGCTGGAATGCTGCTTTAACCCTTTGGCTATCGGAGGTTTTTTCATTTTTCTTCCCTTTTTTCGGTGAGCCATAACTTTTTTATTTTTTCGGTCACAGCTGTATGAGGGCGTATTTTTTGTGGGACAAGTTGTGCTTTCTAATGCCACCATTAATTATGGCATAAAATGTTGTGGGAAGCGGTAAAATAATTCCAAATGGGGTAGAATTGGAAAAAAAAACAACACAATTCCTTTACTGTTTTACAGGTTTTTTTTCCCACTGCGTTTTGTTTACGGCAGAACTGACTCGTGCCCTTCATTCTCGGGGTCAGTACGATTACAACGACACCCCCCATATGTATAGGTTCTTCATCTCTAAATAGTGTAAACATTTATTTCTACTTTGAGAAAAAAAAATAATGACATCACCATATTCTGACCACCATAACTTTTTTATACTCCTGTCCACCGAGCTGTTTAGGGGCTCATTTTTTGCGTAACAATCCGATACCATTTTGGAGCATGCGTGACTTTTTGATCACATTTTATTAGGTAAGAGAAGCAATGAAAAAATGGCAAATCGGACATTTTGACCCTTTTTTTCCGTTACGCCATTTGCCAATTTTTTTTTCTATTTTAATAGTAAGGGCATTTTTGGTTGCGGTGACACCTATGATGTTTATATTTATTGTTATTTTTTTCTTTTTTTATTATACGGAAAGTGGGAGATTTAAAATTATATATCATTTCTGGTGATTATGTGCCTCATATATGAGCTTATTAGATTATTATTTATTTTGGTTTATCAGGAATTTATTATTAGTGTATTTTGTCACTTTTGTTCATTTCTTATCCTGCCTGCCATCTGGTGGCCAAAATAAGAATTGCAGATTCAATACTGTTTGCCTACTCAGTAAGGCTTATAGTATTCAGCGCAATTACCCATGCCCGGATTGGACACATGGGGGATGGGTAGGAAGCCCGGTTTTTGCGCATTTAGGTGCCCTGGTCTAACTTGATCACGGCATCTAAAGCATTTAATTACCGCGATCAGCATTATGGCTAGTCACAGTAAATAGCCGCAGGCCCGCTGCACGTGCGAGTAGGCGTCATGTTAACACATCGCATCAGCGGTACAGCGCTGGTAGCAGGGCCGGCCTTAGGTCTTTAGGCGCCCTGTGCGAGAAAGCTTTACAGCGCCCCTCGGTGACCACGCCCCTCGGTAACCACGCCCCTCAGTAACCACGCCCCTCAGTAACCACACCCCCTCAGTGGTCACACCCATTTCTCCAATATCTGCTCAATTTAAAACCTTCCATTCGGTTAAGTCCCCAAAAAACAGATTACAAGCTATGATAAAAATACAACTTTTATTCAAACGGTATTAAACATGTAAGCACAATATAATCATTCATATTAAATAAAACAACAGTAGACAATCAAGTGGTAAACAATAAATGTCAAACTAAAATAGAGTCTATAAAAGAAAGTGTCAGGTTGCCCCGCAGACCCTTATTTTCAAGTGCATCTAGAAAAGTAAAAACAAAAAACAGAACACAAAACCTAGACTAGATTGTTACTATAACAAAGTGCACCACGTGTAACAAAGTAAAATGTAAACTAGAACTCCACAAACTCAAAATGAGCACTAAGACACCCCTTGCAGATCCTCATCACTTGGTATTTATTTCCTGCACTAATACTTTTAAAGAGGAGTCTGAAAGTGCAATAATCCAGAGTATAAAACCTACAAAAGTGCCAGCTTTTTAAAAAAGCTTTAAATGTAAAAGTGCCAAAAAAATAGGTACAATTTAACTGTGTACACATGCACAAGCTCAAAACACAACTTTACGTGCTTTTGCCTTTGCAAATTCATCAATGGTGCTGTTAAGATCCAATGTTTTGAAAACGTCATTTTCAATGGACAGCACTGATAACGATGTTAGTCGTTCATCACTCATAGAGGATCTGAGGTAAGTTTTAATCAGCTTTAATTTAGAAAAGCTGCGTTCTCCCGATGCCACAGAAACAGGGATTGTCAGTAGTATGCGTAGTGCAATCCAGATGTTTGGGAATGTGTCAGTGAGTCTATTCTTAACAATGAAGTTAAGTACATTCAGTGGCGTTGTTGATTCTTGGGGAATAAGGCCTTGAATGTGCCAAAGCTCCTCTGCTAAGTCGATTCCACTGATAAGAGATTGGCTGTCTTTCTCTAAAGCCTTCTGTAACATCAAGCAGCATTCCGTCAAATTTTCCCTTGCTGGGAGACACTTTATGGTATACAGGAATCCCCAAACCTTGGTATGATTTTTCAACTGGTCAAAACGCTCATCCAATGACATAATTGTTGTATCCACTAAAGCATAGAAGAATTCAATTTTAAATCTCTCCTTTGGATTAGTTAAAGGTTCATCTTTCCCCTCATAATTGAATAAAGCCTTCTTCCTTCGAATGCGAGCAGATGATAAAAAAACAGGCTCAACTTCAAGCTTTTGCGCTATTTCCTTTGCAATAAGGAATGCACTTTCAAATCCAGTGTCTCTGAAGATTTGAACAAAGTGTTTACATTTGTCTATTAACTCTGTAACCAAAATCAAGTCCGCTGTTTCGCGCTGCATTGCCTTACTGACAATATTGACTTGGTACAATATCTCATACCAAACACATAATGCCATAATACATTTGAAATTGCCAACCTGCTGAGACAATGTCAGAGCTTCGTGACAGACACTTGGTTCTGCGTGTTCTTCCTCTGACAATGCAATCAATGCATCCTGTATCTCAACAAGATTATGCCTGAAAGGTTTAAGGCAGTTGATCCGACATTCCCACCGTGTAGTGCATAGAGGCTTTAACGTGAGGCCAGATACATGGTCTGTCAAAATCTTCCACCTCTTTACAGATGCAGAGAATAAAACATAAATGCGTTGAATTACTCCAAACAGCTCTAGTGATTCCTTGCCTGACCGTGCTGCATCACCAATGACGAGATTAAGGCAATGACATCCACATGGTACAAATATGGCTCTTGGGTTAATACTTAAAACTCTTGACTGGACACCACTGTTTTTTCCTGCCATATTTGCCCCATTATCGTACCCTTGTCCACAGCAATTATCAATATCCAGTTTTTTTTCAGATAGAAATTGAAGGAGGAAGTCAGCCAGTCCCTTTCCAGTTGTGTCATCTACTGTTTGAAACCCAATAAAATGTTCTTTTACTTTCAAATCCCCAGTGCTGTTATCCAAAAATCTAACTGTAAATGACATCTGTTCCTTGTGGCTAATATCTGGGGTGCAATCCAGGATTATTGAGTAATATTTTGCTTTTCTACAACGTTCCAAAATGTCCTCAAGTACCTGTTTTGCCATTAGGTTTATTATTTCATTTTGAATTGTTTTTCCACAGTAGTGGTCTGCTGTCTCCTTTGAGGCCACACGGCGTAAGTGCTCTGCCATCACATTGTCATATTTTCCCAGTAATTCCACAAGCCCAAGAAAATTGCCATTATGGGGTGTAAACAAACGATCTGAAGATCCTCTAAATGCCAAGTTACGCTCAGTTAAAAAGTGAACAATGTTTAGTAGCCTCTCCATTACTGATCTCCAATGTTTTCTTTCTTGGCTCATAAGAGATTGTAAATTGTGATCAATTGCACTTTTGGACTTCAATCTCAGTTGTGTTTCCATCCACATCTGTTGAGCTAAAAAGTGACTGCTGGAGGTTTCATGAGATTTGAGAATATTTGCCATATGTCTCCAGTCTTCTGACCCTCCTGAAGCCAAAGAACTTTTTGCATTCCAGTCAAATAACTTGCAAGAAAAACAAAAAGCTTTATTTGCAAATGGAGAGTACACCAGCCATCGCCTTGTCTGCTCTTCTCCACTTTCTAACTTTCGCTTATAGAATGTAGCAGAGAAGTGGCGATTATGAACATCTTTTTTAAACTCCATATTTGTCACCTGCACAGGGCCAAATTCCAAAATACGGTCAACATTCTTGGAAATTAATTTCGGCCATAAAGCAGGATCTGATAGACTTTCAGATGTTTTCTCAGAAGACACTGAGTCAGGGGGACTATTAGAAGACAGTGGGTTAGAGAGAGCACTTGAATCCAGATCTTGTAGACATGAACTTGATGTTGAAGGTTCATTCTTCTCAAGATGGACATCATCAGCTTGACTGCTGCAGCTAACGTCATCTAGTTTTTCTTCTTCAGTTGCTTCGGAAGCACTATGTGCTGATCTTCCCAAGAACTTTTTTAAAGCCCCTGCACTCTTCTGGTCCTCTAAATTCATAAGCACCTTACGTTTTCGATTTTGGGAACCGGAGAGTTTTTTGGGACCCATGATACTGCTACCTGCTACTACACGATACGGTATCTGAATCTATGGGACTCCTGTGAATATACCATAAAAGTTTTATCTGCAGTCCTATTTACCACCACATATAACACAGTGATAACTCTATGAGTACAGATAATGTAGTAGATGTCACCTGCAGTCCTATGTAACACCACAGATAACACTAGTGCTGATAATGTGGTAGTGTTACCTGCAGTCCTATGTAAAACCACAGATAACACTAGTGCTGATAATGTGGTAGTGTTACCTGCAGTCCTATGTAAAACCACAGATAACACTAGTGCTGATAATGTGGTAGTGTTACCTGCAGTCCTATGTAAAACCACAGATAACACTAGTGTAGATCATGTGGTAGTTTTACCTTAGTCCTTAGTGTGCCTTCCTGTGTCTATCGCACGGACTCCATGCTGGCGGCGCTGCCTCCTCTTCCTTCTTCCTCCGCACAGAACGTCCTGATGCAGCTGCGTCAAGACATAGGAACAGTGGGCATGGTGATGGTGACACACAGGGACAGACACACACACACACACAGGGACGGACACACACACATACATATGATAAATATGATCACATCACAGTTCCTGCCTGTCTGCTTTGGTAAAGCTGGGCTATGCCAGGCTTTAGCAGAGTGGGCACAGGACAGTGGACACAGGGCACGATATGTATGCAAGCACAGCTGAGCGAGTGCAGGGCAAGGGCCCACATACACATTGCTCCTCCTGCCTGTCATACCCCCCCCCCCACCGGGTATTTTGGGGGGCATTAGTGGTTGGATGATGCGGATTGTGCACATAGCCACCAATCATATCCCCCCCCCCCCCCTCCTAAAGGTAACTGATGTGCTGGGGGAGAGGAATATGATTGGTGGCTATGTGCACACTCAACATCAGCAGCAAGGAGTTAAAGTCCAACCCTTAATGGCCCCCAAAATCCCTGGGGGGGGGGGGGGGTTGATGTAGTAGCAGGAAAGCACACTGTCCCCCTGTCCTCTATGAGCCCCCCCTGGTCCTCTCTGAGCCCCCCCCCCTCACCCATTGCACACTTTTCCCACTGCAGATGGGCCAGTGGGCTGGCAGCAGCACATCCCCCCGCCCAGTCACCATGGCATTGGCACATTTCTCCGTGTCCCCTCCAGATGGGCAGCATCAGCACATCTCTGTCCCCCCCCCCACCCCGCGTCACCATGGCATTGGCACATTTCTCCCTGTCCCCTCCAGATGCATTACCATGGCATTGACACATTTCTCCCTGTCCCCTCCAGATGGGCAGCATCATCAGCATGCTGATGCTGCCCATCTGGAGGGGACAGGGATAAATGTGCCAATGCCATGGTGACGCGGGGAGCGGGGGTGGGGCAGAGATGTGCTGATGCTGCCCATATAAGGCTACTTTCACACTAACGTTCGTCGGTCCGCTCGTGAGCTCCGTTTGAAGGGGCTCACGAGCGGACCCGAACGCCGCCGTCCAGCCCTGATGCAGTCTGAATGGAGCGGATCCGCTCAGACTGCATCAGGCTACTTTCACACTAGCGTTCGGGCGGATCCGTTCAGAACGGATCCGCTCATAATAATGCAGACGGAGGCTCCATTCAGAACGGATCCGTCTGCATTAAAATGGCAAAAAAAAAGCTAAGTGTGAAAATAGCCTGGGACGGATCCGTCCAGACTTTCAATGTAAAGTCAATGGGGGACGGATCCGCCTGAAGATTGAGCCACATTGTGGCATCTTCAAACGGATCCGTCCCCATTGACTTACATTGTAAGTCTGGACGGATCCGCACGCCTCCGCACGGACAGGCGGACAGCTGAACGCTGCTTGCAGCGTTCGGGTGTCCGCCTGGCTGTGCGGAGGCGTGCGGATCCGCCCAGACTTACAATGTAAGTCAATGGGGACGGATCCGTTTGAAGATGCCACAATGTGGCTCAATCTTCAGGCGGATCCGTCCCCCATTGACTTTACATTGAAAGTCTGGACGGATCCGTCCCAGGCTATTTTCACACTTAGCTGTTATATGCTAAAATAATGCAGACGGATCCACTCTGAACGGAGCCTCCGTCTGCATTATTATGATCGGATCCGTTCAGAACGGATCCGATCGAACGCTAGTGTGAAAGTAGCCTAAAGGAGAAATGTGCCAATGCCATGGTGACTGGGGGGGGGGGGGGGGGGGGGTGCACAACAGAGACTCTGTCCGCCCCCCCCCCAGTCACCATGGCATTGGCACACTTCTCCCTGTCCCCTCCACTTGGGCAGCATCAGCACATTCCCCTGGCACGCATTTGCATCTAGCCGCCCCTTCCATTTCATGGGGGCTCTTTAAGGCATGGGCGTTCCAGCAGTAGCACCCCCCTATTTTAAGCATTGCATTCTGTGCAGCCGGCCCGGGCATGGCAATTTCCAGAATGCAACAAAAACTCTCTTAACATTCCCGTCCCCCCACTGTTGGCACATTCACATTAATCATTTGTTCAAAAAAATACTTACTTGGTTCGAATCGTTCTCCAGCTGTAGACTTGCTGCCGCATGGGCCTTGCTGACTAGTCTCTGCTGGCTGGGCGCGCTCTGTCTCCTCTCTGGGGGCGGAGCTCAGTGGCTACGCTCCAGCAGCCACTGGTCTGCTCTCTTAAAGAGAAAGGCAGGCCAGCCAGGCAGCAGAGCGGAGCTCAGAGCGGCCGCGAGCCCCGCCCCCTCCTCACTCCTTCAGTCCGGACCGGAGCGCTGAGAAGAGTAAAGGTTTGAGTCACTGCAGGCTGCCGCCCGGCGCCCTAGTAAGTCCGCCGCCCGCCCGCAGGCCCTGCCCCCTGCAGAATAAATATTCGCGTCACTGCGGGCTGTCGGCCGCCCGGCGCCCCTGTTGTCATGGCGCCCTGTGCGGCCGCACAGCCCGCACACCCCAAAGGCCGGCCCTGGCTGGTAGCCTAAGGGTTAAAGGGGTTGTCCCATCTCAACATTCAGGGGCAGGCTGGGAACTTAAAGTGGCCCTGGTAAAAAACACTAAAAGTAGGCCCAAGTTGTCGGCAGAGCCAACCTTACATACGGCAACACAATCAGGCTGGGCCAGCAAAATACTGAATAGACTGGCTGAGGATGGCAATACAGTTGAATTCAGGAAGGCACCTGTGACGAAACCAACCTCGCC
The DNA here is from genome assembly GCF_014858855.1 of Bufo gargarizans. NCBI lineage: Eukaryota > Metazoa > Chordata > Amphibia > Anura > Bufonidae > Bufo > Bufo gargarizans. The sequence continues at coordinate 123,632 of NW_025334065.1, read as the reverse complement.
ACGGTGTTTTGGAGGGGGCTGGTTGCCAGCCTCCTGCCTCAGGATTATGGCCCATACTAACTTTAAAGAAGACAGGCCGGCCGCACAGCTTAAATCTGTCTTTGGAATTGTATTTTGTTATGTGAGGGTACCCAGATGGCTAGTTTAATTGTATTCGTGTGGTCTGAGTGCCATTCACCTAATGATATGCACTCAGACTTGAGCTATCTGGGAATATGTTACATGTCTGTGGTTGCTGGGAGGGTGTGACATTGTGTGTTTAAATGGTGATTTCTGTCCTGTTGTCCCCACATGTGCATTGGCGATCTCCCTTTGTCCTGAGAGATAATTGGATTATTCCTCGGTTGTCTCTGGGGCAGAGAGGAGGAAACCATGATGCATTGTGGGGATGTGTTGTATCTGTTCGGTGTGTCGCAGTCTCCATTCTGGTCCGCTGGGGGAGTGTCCACCAGATGGGGACCTGCATAAATACGGGCGGGTAGCCCTCAATAAAGGGTTCCTGTTTTATCCATCATGTTGAGACTGGTGTTTGGATAACTGATCAAACTGGGGGATTGCTATACGCTGAAGATTTGCTATACTCCCCCTGCATAACTACTAGCTCTTGTAAGAGCTGTTTCTGCTCTCTGGCTGTAGGAGAGGTTCACCCACTGGAGCCTGGAGCCTTGTCGTAGGTCCAGCGTGGGTGGAGGACGGTGAGACCCCAACCAAGCTGCGGCGGTTTGTGGGGTCTGCAGGGCGTACGGTGTCAAGTTGAGTGCTTGGAGTCCTCGGAGAGCACTAGGAGCATCTATCGACGGAGGTACCCGGTCGGGGTGCTAGGAGATCCGTTACAGTACCTGTGGCTGGTGGCCCTGTGCACAAGTACTTGATGCTCGTAGAATGAAAAAATGCTAAGATCATCAGATCATTACATGGCGGCCATGAGGAGGGCTCGGGTGGCCCCTTTGTTGTCAGCCCACCAGAAAATTTCCCTGTAAGGTCTATGGTCAGTCCGCCCCGTCAACATTTATGACACATCACTAGGGTAGGTTACAAATTTCGGATAGAAGCGGGTCCCAGGGGTTGGACCTTCCCCTATTTCCAGAATAGGGTCTACAAAGTGAAGGATAGCAAACAATGCAAGCACAGCAACCTTTCCATTGACCAGTATGGGACCGCCTTAACCCCTTAAGGACCCATGATGTACTGGTATATCATGTATAGTTCCAATCACCGCCGCACGCCGCCCGGTGATCGGAACCCGATGCCTGCTCAAATCATTGAGCAGGCACCTTGGCTAATTGTGCGGGGGGGGGGTCCCGTGACCTCCCCGGGTCTGAATTGACCTGCGGTTTGCGGCTTTTACCTGGTGCGGCGGCGGCGCCATCGGGTCCCCATGGGGCTGTAGGGGGGACCCGATGGCATGGAAGGCAGCGCAATGTCTTTCGGTGACATGCCTGTGAGATCCAGCCCCCTGGAAAAATAAACAAAAACGTCATTTTCCACAAATAAAGTTTAAAAAAAAAAAGGTATCGCCGCATCCGTATCGACCGTCTCTATAAACATATCACATGACCTAACCCCTCAGATGAACACCGTAAAAAATAAAAAAAATAAAACTGTGCTAAATAAACCATTTTTTTTGTCACCTTAAATCACAAAAAGTACAACAGCAAGCGATCAAAAAGGCATTTGCCCACCAAAATAGTGCCAATCTAGCCATTACCTCATCCCGCAAAAAATTAGCCCCTACCTGGGACAATCGCCCAAAAAAATGTAAAAAAACTATGGCTCAGAATATGGAGACACTAAAACATCATTTTTTTTGTTTTAAAAAAAACTGTTATTGTGTAAAACTTACATAAATAAAACAGTATACATATTAGGTATGGCCGCATCCGTATCGACTGGCTCTATAAATATATCACATGACCTAACCCCTCAGATGAACACCGTAAAAAATAAAAGAACTGTGCTAAATAAACCATTTTTGCCACCTTACATCACAAAGAGTGTAATAGCAAGCGATCGAAAAGTCACAGGCACCCCAAAATAGTGCCAATAAAACAGTCATCTCATCCTGCAAAAATCATACCCTACCCAAGGTAATCGCAAAAAACTTAAAACATTAGGGCTCTCACACTATGGAGACACTAAAACATGATTTTTTGTGCTTAAAAAAATAAAAAATAAATCATTGTGTAAAACATAAATTTAAAAAAAATGTATACATATTAGGTATCGCCGCATGCGTGACAACCTGCTCTATAAAAATACCACATGATCTAACCGGTCAGATGAATGTAAGTAACAAAAAATAAAAATGGTGCCAAAACAGCTATTTCTTGTTCTCTTGCCTCACAAAAAGTGTATTATAGAGCAACCAAAAATCCTATGTACCCTAAACTAGTACCAACAATACTGCCACCCTATCCCGTAGTTTCTAAAATGGGGTCACTTTTTTGGAGTTTCTACTCTAGGGGGGCATCAGGGGGGCTTCAAATGGGACATGGTGTCAAAAAAACAGTCCAGCAAAATCTGCCTTCCAAAAACCGTATGTCATTCCTTTCCTTCTGCGCCCTGCCGTGTGCCCGTACAGCGGTTTACGATCACATGTGGGGTGTTTCTGTAAACTACAGAATCAGGGCCATAAATAATGAGTTTTGTTTGGCTGTTAACCCTTGCTTTGTTACTGGGAAAAATGGAAGATTTGCCAAAAAAGTTAAATTTTGAAATTGTATCCATTTGCCAATAACTCTTGTGGAACACCTAAAGGGTTAACAAAGTTTGCAAAATCAGTTTTGACTACCTTTAGGGGTGCAGTTTCTAGAATTGGGTCATTTTTGGGTGGTTTCTATTGTGTAAGCCTCACAAAGTGACTTCAGACCTGAACTGGTCCCTAAAAATTGGGTTTTTGAAAATTTCTGAAAAATTTCAAGATTTGCTTCTAAACTTCTAAGTTTTATAACATCCCCAAAAAATAAAATATCATTCCCAAAATGATCCAAACATAAAGTAGACATATGGGGAATGTAAAGTAATAACTATTTTTGGAGGTATTACTACAGACGTGGACAAAATTGTTGGTACCCTTTGGTCAATGAAAGAAAAAGTCACAATGGTCACAGAAATAACTTTAATCTGACAAAAGTAATAATAAATTAAAATTCTATAAATGTTAACCAATGAAAGTCAGACATTGTTTTTCAACCATGCTTCAACAGAATTATGTAAAAAAATAAACTCATGAAACAGGCATGGACAAAAATGATGGTACCCCTAACTTAATATTTTGTTGCGCAACCTTTTGAGGCAATCACTGCAATCAAACGCTTCCTGTAACTGTCAATGAGACATCTGCACCTCTCAGCAGGTATTTTGGCCCACTCCTCATGAGCAAACTGCTCCAGTTGTGTCCGGTTTGAAGGGTGCCTTTTCCAGACTGCATGTTTCAGCTCCTTCCAAAGATGCTCAATAGGATTGAGGTCAGGGCTCATAGAAGGCCACTTTAGAATAGTCCAATTTTTTCCTCTTAGCCATTCTTGGGTGTTTTTAGCGGTGTGTTTTGGGTCATTGTCCTGTTGCAAGACCCATGACCTGCGACTGAGACCAAGCTTTCTGACACTGGCTAGTACATTTCTCTCTAGAATTCCTTGATAGTCTTGAGATTTCATTGTACCCTGCACAGATTCAAGACACCCTGTGCCAGACGCAGCAAAGCAGCCCCAGAACATAACAGAGCCTCCTCCATGTTTCACAGTAGGGACAGTGTTCTTTTCTTGATATGCTTCATTTTTTCGTCTGTGAACATACAGCTGATGTGCCTTGGCAAAAACTTCGATTTTTGTCTCATCTGTCCACAGGACATTCTCCCAGAAGCTTTGTGGCTTGTCAACATGTAGTTTGGCATATTCCAGTCTTGCTTTTTTATGATTCGTTTTCAACAATGGTGTCCTCCTTGGTCGTCTCCCATGTAGTCCACTTTGGCTCAAACAACGACGGATGGTGCGATCTGACACTGATGTTCCTTGAGCATGAAGTTCACCTTGAATCTCTTTAGAAGTCTTTCTAGGCTCTTTTGTTACCATTCGGATTATCCGTCTCTTAGATTTGTCATCAATTTTCCTCCTGCGGCCACGTCCAGGGAGGTTGGCTACAGTCCCATGGATCTTAAACTTATGAATAATATGTGCAACTGTACTCACAGGAACATCTAGTTGCTTGGAGATGGTCTTATAGCCTTTACCTTTAACATGCTTGTCTATAATTTTCTTTCTGATCTCTTGAGACAGCTCTTTCCTTTGCTTCCTCTGGTCCATGTCGAGTGTGGTACACACCATATCACCAAACAACACAGTGATTACCTGGAGCCATATATATAGGCCCAATGGCTGATTACAAGGTTGTAGACACCTGTGATGCTAATTAGTGGACACACCTTGAATTAACATGTCCCTTTGGTCACATTATGTTCTGTGTTTTCTAGGGGTACCATCATTTTTGTCCATGCCTGTTTCATGAGTTTATTTTTTTACATAATTCTGTTGAAGCATGGTTGAAAAACAATGTCTGACTTTCATTGGTTAACATTTATAGAATTTTAATTTATTATTACTTTTGTCAGATTAAAGTTATTTCTGTGACCATTGTGACTTTTTCTTTCATTGACCAAAGGGTACCAACAATTTTGTCCACGTCTGTATGTATTATAGAAGTAGAGAAATTGAAACTTGGAAATTTGCAATTTTTTTACAAATTTTTGGTAAATTTAGTTTTTTCTTTATAAATAAAAATGATTTTTTTTAAACTTCATTTTACCAGTGTCATGAAGTAGAATATGTGACGAAATAAACAATCTCAGAACGGCCTGGATAAGTCAAAGCGTTTTAAAGTTATCACCACTTAGTGACACTGGTCAGATTTGCAAAAAATGGCCGGGTCCTTAAGGTGAAATGGGGCCGAGTCCTTAAGGGGTTAAATAGTCCAGCCAGTGTTTGGCTATTTTCAGAACTCCCATACCTGTGAATGGAGATTGACGGCACACGTGCAGCTCTTCCCCCGTTCTGGAGATAGGAGTAGATCCCAGATGTGGGGCCTGCAGATATCTGACATATGTGCATTTCCTAGTAATATGCCACAAAAGAGGAGATGGGACCACCGATATAATCCCGCCATCTCCATCTTTCTTCATCAAGTATATAACATATCATACTGCTGGATAAAGCAAGGCCAAGCACACGGCCCTCACAGACCTTCTATACATCATATAATCTCTGACACCTTCTCCCTACCTACCTGATGATCCTGCAGAGGAGGATTGGGACTCTCTTCTCCGGTTCTTCCCGTTCTGGATCTGGCTGCAGGAGAAACAAACACAGACTGAATCCATTCCTTTCATAGGAATAATAAAAGGACAAGTGTATTAATACCTGTCTATTACCTGGTGATGGGAGAGGCCGGTGGTCCTCCATCATGACATCCATGTACTGATTCTTGTGTCCTTCTAAATACTGCCACTCCTCCATGGAGAAATAGACAGCGACATCCTGACACCTTATAGGAACCTGACAACACAAGGACACCGTCATCACACCGACGTCTACAGTGCATTTTCTGTAAGATTTCCCAACACTTCCCGCAGTGTCACCTCTCCAGTCAGCAGCTCAATCATCTTGTGGGTAAATTCTAGAATCTTCTGCTCCTGTATCAGGGGGTGAGGCTCCGAGATGGGGCCCTGGATCCACCCTTCTGAGTCATGGATGATGGGAGTGAAACAGTCTTCGGATGTCATCTTCAGTATTATGTAATCCTGTAGGAGAGAAACACTAAGGAAAAATTATGGAAAGGGAGGACATGACAGAAACATCTATGTATGTTACCGCTCTCTCCTCTTCTCTCATGTAACATACCGTATATAAAGGTTTCTGTCACGACGGAGACCTTTATATATGTTACATCAGGGGTGCACAACGTTTTCTGGGTGGGGGCCACATTGTTAGACTGAACCAACGTCAAGGGCCGAAAATAAAATTTAAAGGGGTAAAAAAAAATATAATTGGACTCCCATCTAATGGGAGTAAACATGAAAAATACATGTGAGTAGCCACAAGACATAGACATACATGTTTGTTGCTAGATGGTTGGGGGCTGCACAGAATGGTATCAAGTGGCCCCTGGGCCGCAGGTTGTGCATCCCTGTGTTACATGATAGAAGAGGAGAAGAGGAGGACACGACGGAGACCTTTATATATGTTACACGAGAGAAGAGGAGAAAGGGAGGACACGACGGAGACCTTTATATATGTTACACGATAGAAGAGGAGAAAGGGAGGACACGACAGAGACCTTTATATATGTTACATGGGAGAAGAGGAGAAGGGAGGACAGGACGGAGACCTTTATATATGTTACATGAGAGAAGAGGAGAAAGGGAGGACACGACGGAGACCTTTATATATGTTACAAGATAGAAGAGGAGAAAGGGAGGACACGACAGAGACCTTTATATATGTTACATGGGAGAAGAGGAGAAGGGAGGACAGGACGGAGACCTTTATATATGTTACATGAGAGAAGAGGAGAAAGGGAGGACAGGACGGAGACCTTTATATATGTTACATGAGAGAAGAGAAAGGGAGGACACGACGGAGACCTTTATATATGTTACATGAGAGAAGAAGAGAAGGGGAGGACACGACGGAGACCTTTATATATGTTACATGAGAGAAGAGGAGAAAGGGAGCACACGACGGAGACCTTTATATATGTTACATGAGAGAAGAGGAGAAAGGGAGCACACGACGGAGACCTTTATATATGTTACATGAGAGAAGAGGAGAAAGGGAGGACAGGACGGAGACCTTTATATATGTTACACGATAGAAGAGGAGAAAGGGAGGACACGACAGAGACCTTTATATATGTTACATGGGAGAAGAGGAGAAGGGAGGACAGGACGGAGACCTTTATATATGTTACATGAGAGAAGAGGAGAAAGGGAGGACAGGACGGAGACCTTTATATATGTTACATGAGAGAAGAGAAAGGGAGGACACGACGGAGACCTTTATATATGTTACATGAGAGAAGAAGAGAAGGGGAGGACACGACGGAGACCTTTATATATGTTACATGAGAGAAGAGGAGAAAGGGAGCACACGACGGAGACCTTTATATATGTTACATGAGAGAAGAGGAGAAAGGGAGCACACGACGGAGACCTTTATATATGTTACATGAGAGAAGAGGAGAAAGGGAGGACAGGACGGAGACCTTTATATATGTTACATGAGAGAAGAGGAGAAAGGGAGGAGACGACGGAGACCTTTATATATGTTACATGAGAGAAGAGGAGAAAGGGAGGACACGACGGAGACCTTTATATATGTTACATGAGAGAAGAAGAGAAAGGGAGGAGACGACGGAGACCTTTATATATGTTACATGAGAGAAGAGGAGAAAGGGAGGACAGGACGGAGACCTTTATATATGTTACATGAGAGAAGAGGAGAAAGGGAGGACAGGACGGAGACCTTTATACATGTTACATGAGAGAAGAAGAGAAAGGGAGGACATGACAGAGACCTTATATATATGTTACATGAGAGAAGAAGGGAAAGGGAGGACACGACTGAGACCTTTATATATGTTACATGAGAGAAGAGGAGAAAGGGAGGACAGGACGGAGACCTTTATATATGTTACATGAGAGAAGAGGAGAAAGGGAGGACACGACAGAGACCTTTATATATGTTACATGAGAGAAGAGAAAGGGAGGACACGACGGAGACCTTTATATATGTTACATGGGAGAAGAAGGACACGACGGAGACCTTTATATATGTTACAGGAGAGAAGAAGAGAAAGGGAGGACACGACAGAGACCTTATATATATATATGTTACATGAGAGAAGAAGGGAAAGGGAGGAGACGACGGAGACCTTTATATATGTTACAGGAGAGAAGAAGAGAAAGGGAGGACACGACGGAGACCTTTATATATGTTACATGGGAGAAGAAGAGGACACGACGGAGACCTTTATATATGTTACAGGAGAGAAGAGAAAGGGAGGACACGACAGAGACCTTTATATATGTTACAGGAGAGAAGAGAAAGGGAGGACACGATGGAGACCTTTATAGATGTTACATGGGAGAAGAGAAAGGGAGGACACGACAGAGACCTTTATATATGTTACATGAGAGAAGAGGAGAAAGGGAGGACACGACGGAGACCTTTATATATGTCACAGGTGGAAACAAACTGAACAGAATTAAAGGGATTGTGTCATCAGACAATGACCTATTATTTAATTCTGTAGGGGGATCAACTCTCTCACAGATATCTTCAGGACACCAAGTTTAAGATGCAAACACTGTGCTTTATTGCGGCACATCCACATAAACATAAACAATAATACAAAATAACAAACACTCGCCCGTCCAGGCTCTAACTACACAAACAGATCCCTGACTCACCTAAGTCCCTGTTCACACCCTGTGAACACGTGCGGCTTTCTGAGCCAATGTCCCACAGCCTCCTGGCTGTACAGAGCACAGTACGCCCACTGTCTCCAGTCCAGTGTCTCTTGGGGACTCGTGGTCTCTGAGCCCTCCTGGCTTGAACCACTCTGACAGAGCCTCCAGGCCTCTGTCCACAAGTACCACACTCCCCCCTTTCTGACACTCTGGGAAGTGCTTTGTGCCAGCCTGATTACTTCCAGCTGGTCTCACCTGTGGTGGAATAGGGGTGTGGACCGAACTATCCACCCCTTCCTTGCCTCTACCCTGCGTGAGACCTGTCACTGTCTCACATATCCCCCCCCCCCCTTTGTTCAAGCCCGTGAGGGTGAACACCTGCATAACCACGGGAGGCTGGTGAGAGGGTATCGACCTGGCCTGGACGTGGGGAACAGCCACCCACCCTGCTCTTTGGCTGCTCCCAATAAGAACCGGCCCAGATTGGCTTTACAGCCACACTAAGTAACCCAGTGTCAGCGAGCACTAGCTGCCGCTGACACAGAAAATTACCGGTTCTTATTTCACAGAGGCCAGGAACCTCGGTGACACGTACCTTCCCTTTGTTCTGCCAGACCCACGCCAGCAGAGCTTGGTTTATCACCAAAACCAACATCTTGCCTAACCGAAACTGCCTAACGGCCTCATGTGCCCATCTCATGGCCAGATACTCTTTTCTTACTCTTTCCCGAGTGATAATGATGCGCTGCCGTATATATTTTGATCTCTCTCTCTTTTTAGATCCTCTGACTCCTGTACATGCGCCTCACGTCCTTTCTTGGGCTGCTGCAGCTCTTGCCTGAACTGTTCCCAGTCATGGTCATATCCCGACACTTTCTCCTTTGCTTTGCAGGGCTCCTTCAGCAGAGCATGCTTGCCCCTACTCGCTTCTTTTACGTGCATCTGGGTCACTTCTTCCTTCTTTCCAGCAGTAGTTACCCCAGCTACTATGGCAGTTTTAGAGACCTCTGCTTCTTTAGCGGCTTTTGCCACTTCGGCCGCGGCTCCCTTTGGCTTAACTTTGGTCTCTGTAGCACCTGGGGACTTCTCGTCAACCAACATATCGGCCTTAACTTTTTCAGTCTTTGTCTTCTTGAAGTCTCCAGTCTCTTTGACCGCCTTCTCATCCTTCTCGGACATGGCACTATACACTTGCCCTGTTAACCCCTCCCCCTCATCGAGGCAGGAGGCGCCTATACCGCTCGTGTCATTATTAATTCTGACCTCTAGGGGCACCGCTGAGCTAATCCCCACCTGGGACAATTCCTTAGTAACCAACCAACATTGTGGAGACTGCATTTCCACCTCTGGTACGTGTGGTGCACCCTCTAACCCCATCATATTTTCCTGCACCTTCAAACACTGAGCTGGAGCTGGGCTTTGCTCCACACTACTTATATGCATGTCTTCAAACCTTTTGATTAAGTCATATTGCGCTTCATGAAACATAGCAGAAAATAAAGTTTCATAGAAACCTAGAATGTGTCGGCAGATAAGAACTATTTGGCCCATCTAGTCTGCCCAATATACTAAATACTATGGATAGCCCCGGCCCTATCTAATATGAAGGATAGCCTTATGCCTATCCCATGCATGCTTAAACTCCTTCACTGTATTTGCAGCTACCACTTCTGCAGGAAGGCTACTCCATGCATCCACTACTCTCTCAGTAAAGTAATACTTCCTGATATTACTGTTAAACCTTTGCCCCTCTAATTTAAAACTGTGTCCTCTTGTGGTAGTTTTTCTTCTTGTAAATCTTCTCTCCTCTTTTCCCTTGTTGACTCCCTTTATGTATTTAGCCGTCTCTCTCATCTCCCCTCCGTCTCGTCTTTCTTCCAAGCTCTACATGTTAAGGTCCTTTAACCTTTCCTGGTAAGTTTTATCCTGCAATCCATGGACCAGTTTAGTAGCTCTTCTCTGAACGCTCTCCAAAGTATCAGTATCCTTCTGGAGATATGGCCTCCAGTACTGCGCACAATACTCCAGATGAGGTCTCACTAGTGCTCTGTAGAGCGGCATAAGCGCTTCACTCTTTCTACTGCTTATACCTCTCCCTATAGACCCAAGCATTCTGCTAGCATCTCCGGCTGCTCTATTACATCGTCTTCCCACCTTTAAGTCTTCTGAAATAATTACTCCTAAATCCCTTTCCTCAGATACTGAGGTCAGGACTGTGTCAAATATTCTATATTCTGCCCTTGGGTTTTTACGCCCCCAGGTGCATTATCTTGCACTTATCCACATTACATTTCAGTTGCCAGAGTTCTGACCATTCTTCTAGTTTTCCTAAGTCCTTTCCCATTTGGCGTTTCCCTCCAGGAACATCAACCCTGTTACATATCTTTGTGTCATCAGCAAAAAGACAAACCTTACCATCGAGGCCTTCTGCAATGTCACTAATGAAGATATTAAACAAAATTGGTCCCAGTACAGATCCCTGTGGAACCCCACTGGTAACATGACCTTGTTTTGAATGTTCTCCATTGACTACAACCCTCTGTTGTCTGTCCCTCAGCCACTGTCTAATCCACTCAACAATATGGGAGTCCATGCTCAATGACTGCAGTTTATTGATAAGTCTTCTATGTGGGACAGTGTCAAAAGCCTTACTAAAATCTAGATATGCGATGTCTACTGCACCTCCACCGTCTATTATTTTAGTCACCCAGTCAAAAAAAAAAAAAAAAGATTTGTTTGACATGATCTCCCAGAAGTAAACCCATGCTGTTTTTCATCTTGCAATCCATGGGATTTTAGATGTTCCACAATCCTATCCTTTAATAGGGTTTCCATTAATTTCCCCACTATTGATGTCAGACTCACTGGTCTATAGTTGCTCGATTCCTCCCTACTACCTTTCTTGTGAATGGGCACGACATTTGCCAATTTCCAATCTTCCGGGACGACTCCTGTTACTAATGATTGGTTAAATAAATCTGTTAACGGTTTTGCCAGCTCACCACTAAGCTCTTTTAATAATTTTGGGTGTATCTCATCAGGCCCCTGTGACTTATTTGTCTTCACTTTAGACAGCAAACTTAGAACATCTTCCTCTGTAAAGACACATGCATCAAACGATTTATCAGTCATCCTTTCTAGTGGAGGTCCTTCTCCTCCTTTTTCTTCTGTAAAAACTGAACAGAAGTATTCATTAAGGCAGTCGGCTAGCCCTTTATTCTCTTCTACATACCTCCCGTCCTTTGTTTTTAATTTAGTTATTCCTTGTTTTAATTTTCTTTTTTCATTTATATATCTGAAGAATGTCTTATCCCCTTTTTTCATAGACTGAGCTAGTTTTTCTTCTGCCTGAGCTTTAGAAGCTCTTATAACTTGCTTGGCCTCTTTCTGCCTAATCTTGTAGATCTCCTTATCTTCATTGCTCTGGGTTTTTTTATAATTACAAAATGCTATCTTTTTATTTTTAATGATTTGGGCCACTTCTGCTGAGTACCACAGAGGTCTCTTCCTTCTTTTGCTTTTACTGACAAGTCTAATGCAATTTTCTGTTGCCTTCAATAATGCACCTTTTAAGTAGTCCCATTTCTCCTGGACTCCATGTAATCCGTTCCAGTCTGATAAGGACTCATTTATGACTAATTTCATTTTTGAAAAGACTGTTTTTCTAAAATCTAAAACTTTAGTTTTTGTGTGGTGGGACTCTTTCATCATCATTTACATTTTTACCACCAGGGGGCGCTTCTCCCCTGACCACAACCTGCAACGGAAAAGATATATCACTGTCACCATCACCTTGCACTTGACCAGCACCATTGTTTCCATTGGTCAATATTCTTTCCCCATGCAGGTCAAAGTGCAGCTCCCTTAGATCCTCACTTGTAGGGACAGGTCCAGGTTCTGCAGGAGTTTCGTCACTATCTGCAGAAGTGTCTACCTTACCCCACAGCAACAAACCGATATCACGGCCCAACACTCCCTCATGCATGAGCTTATCTGTAACATCAAGTTCATAAGTCCCTGTTCTCACTGGAGTCTCACGCTCAGTGAAAATCAGTGGATATTCCTTATCCGCACGACTGTCCAGCACCTTTATTTGCGGACCCATTGAAATAAATGGTTCCGTATACAATCCGCAAAAAAAAAAACGGGAATGGACACTGAAAGAAAATATGTTTGTGTGCATGAGCCCTTAGGATACTTTCACACTTTGCAGCCGGATCCAACAAAAACGCTTCCATTACCGATAATAGAACCATCTTCATCCATTGAACGATCCGGTTGTATTATCTGTAACATGGCCAAGATGCATTCGTCATCAACTCCATTGAAAGTCAATGGGGGACGGATCCGTTTTCTATTGTGGCAGAGAAAACGGATCCGTCCCCACTGACGCATTGGGGGTAATGCCGGATCTGTCTTGCTCCGCATCCCAGGACGGAAAACAAAATACAACATGCTGCGGTTTGCTCTCCTGTCTGGGAACGCAACTGAACGGAACGGGATGCATTCTGGAGCGCTCCGTTCTGTTCAGTTCAGTCTTGTCCCTCATTGACGATGAATGGGGACAGAACTGAAGAGTTTTTTGTTTCCGGTATTGAGCCCCCCCCATGACTGATCGCAATACCGGAAAACTTAAAAGCTTGTGTGAAAGTAGCCTAAGTCCATGTTTCTAGGGGGATCTGTATGTCAATGTTTTTCAGTCTTTGGGTAAAGTCTGGATCGTGCGTCTTACGTCCGAAGGCTGAAGCCTTTAGGCCCTGAATGTTCCAGCTGCTGACAATCAGAGAGGTCATTGTGTCCGTATACCTTGTAAAGAGCTGCCCGGGGCAGGACAAGACGGATTCTAGACTGCTGGCCATGTTGTAGAAGTTTGGTCCAGTCAGTGTTCTGCACAGAGTGCTGAGCAGGGTCTTTATCTCCTCCATGTCTCTGCTCTGCATCCCTCTATGTGAGGCAGGTGGATTCCTCCATGGTGTGTGCCTCTGATGGACATATTTTGGGTAAAGGTCACCATTTCCAGTTTGTTGAGGTTATGAGGTTATAGGTCTATTTGTTGTTGGTGACTTTTCCATAGGTTTTTGTCTTCTGTGAGGTCCAGGCCGGGGGTCTCTGTTGAGAGCTATGTCTTTTGAGTTCTTTGGCTAGAAGGCTGACTCCTCGGTTATTGAGGTGTCATCTAGGTGGTGCTGGTTGATGGAGGGGTGTTGTGCCAGGGTGATGTCTGGCATGGCGCTGATTTTAGCTGCCAGCTCTGTGTGATGTGTTCAGGGATGGCCTTTCTTGGGAGCAGAGATGACAGGATGATTTTACAGAACTTCTGCTGTGCCGTCCCTGCTAGCTGGCTCAGTTGTCCTACTATCTGCTGGCTCTGGAGGTTATTGGTGCCTGCATGTATGATCATAGGATTGGGTTTGGTGAAATATGGCTTTTGCTTGTTCGATAGCAGAGCAGCGGATTTTATTGACTGTTGCTTTGTGTTCAAGTATTTACCATTGGAGTTTATAATCAGGACAATATCAGGACACGGTGACTTACTGCTCGCGAGTCGTCTCATGTTGGTGTCCTGCCTGCTGCTTGGGCTTCTTGTAGGAAGCTGTTGTGTTAGGATTCGGGTAATGGTCGGCTGTGTTGTTGGAGGCTGCTGTGGTTCTGTACTTGGGGTTGGCAGCTCTTGCCCCCCTTGTATTACTCTGCTGGGTTCTCTCATTTTCTGTTATTTCCATTTGGCAGTTAGTTGATATATTGGCGTCAGGGCTGCTGGCTTTCATTTGGTTCTCGCCCCCTTCTTTCCCTGGGTTCTTCTTCTGGATTAGGGGATAATGCCGAATGCACACGGCCGTGATCCACAGCCGAGAGCGGTCCGTGGTATGCCGGGCTGGATTCCTATTCAGAGCAGGAGCGCATGGCGTCATTGGTTTGTATGATGCTATGACACCGTGCGCTTCATGCCGCCGCTGCACTACAGTAATACACTCATAAGGGGGTCTCTGGTGGTTGTCTCTGTAGGGGTAAGCAAGTCTCTGGTGGTTGTCTCTGTAGGGGTAAGGGTAAGCGAGTCTCTGGTGGTTATCTCTGTAGGGGTAAGGGGGTCTCTGTAGGGGTAAGTGTAAGCAAGTCTCTGGTGGTTGTCTCTGTAGGGGTAAGGGTAAGCGAGTCTCTGGTGGTTATCTCTGTAGGGGTAAGGGGGTCTCTGTAGGGGTAAGTGTAAGCAAGTCTCTGGTGGTTGTCTCTGTAGGGGTAAGGGTAAGCGAGTCTCTGGTGGTTGTCTCTGTAGGGGTAAGGGGGTCTCTGTAGGGGTAAGTGTAAGCAAGTCTCTGGTGGTTGTCTCTGTAGGGGTAAAGGGGTCTCTGGTGGTTGTCTCTGTAGGGGTAAGCGAGTCTCTGGTGGTTGTCTCTGTAGGGGTAAGGGTAAGGGGGTCTCTGGTGGTTGTCTCTGTAGGGGTAAGGGTAATGGAGTCTCTGGTGGTTGTCTCTGTAGGGGTAAGGGGGTCTCTGTAGGGGTAAGTGTAAGCAAGTCTCTGGTGGTTGTCTCTGTAGGGGTAAAGGGGTCTCTGGTGGTTGTCTCTGTAGGGGTAAGGGTAATGGAGTCTCTGGTGGTTGTCTCTGTAGGGGTAAGGGGGTCTCTGTAGGGGTAAGTGTAAGCAAGTCTCTGGTGGTTGTCTCTGTAGGGGTAAGGGGGTCTCTGTAGGGGGAAGGGTAAGCAAGTCTCTGGTGGTTGTCTCTGTAGGGGTAAGCGAGTCTCTGGTGGTTGTCTCTGTAGGGGTAAGGGTAAGGGGGTCTCTGGTGGTTGTCTCTGTAGGGGTAAGGGTAAGCGAGTCTCTGGTGGTTGTCTCTGTAGGGGTAAGGGTAAGCGAGTCTCTGGTGGTTGTCTCTGTAGGGGTAAGGGTAAGTGAGCCTCTGGTGGTTGTCTCTGTAGGGGTAAGGGTAATGGAGTCTCTGGTGGTTGTCTCTGTAGGGGTAAGGGGGTCTCTGTAGGGGTAAGTGTAAGCAAGTCTCTGGTGGTTGTCTCTGTAGGGGTAAAGGGGTCTCTGGTGGTTGTCTCTGTAGGGGTAAGGGTAAGCGAGTCTCTGGTGGTTGTCTCTGTAGGGGTAAGGGGGTCTCTGTAGGGGGAAGGGTAAGCAAGTCTCTGGTGGTTGTCTCTGTAGGGGTAAGGGGGTCTCTGTAGGGGGAAGGGTAAGCAAGTCTCTGGTGGTTGTCTCTGTAGGGGTAAGCGAGTCTCTGGTGGTTGTCTATGTAGGGGTAAGGGTAAGGGGGTCTCTGGTGGTTGTCTCTGTAGGGGTAAGGGTCATGGAGTCTCTGGTGGTTGTCTCTGTAGGGGTAAGGGGGTCTCTGTAGGGGTAAGTGTAAGCAAGTCTCTGGTGGTTGTCTCTGTAGGGGTAAAGGGGTCTCTGGTGGTTGTCTCTGTAGGGGTAAGGGGGTCTCTGTAGGGGGAAGGGTAAGCAAGTCTCTGGTGGTTGTCTCTGTAGGGGTAAGCGAGTCTCTGGTGGTTGTCTCTGTAGGGGTAAGGGTAAGGGGGTCTCTGGTGGTTGTCTCTGTAGGGGTAAGGGTAAGTGAGCCTCTGGTGGTTGTCTCTGTAGGGGTAAGGGGGTCTCTGTAGGGGTAAGTGTAAGCAAGTCTCTGGTGGTTGTCTCTGTAGGGGTAAGGGGGTCTCTGGTGGTTGTCTCTGTAGGGGTAAGGGGGTCTCTGGTGGTTGTCTCTGTAGGGGTAAGGGGGTCTCTGGTGGTTGTCTCTGTAGGGGTAAGGGGGTCTCTGTAGGGGGAAGGGTAAGCAAGTCTCTGGTGTTTGTCTCTGTAGGGGTAAGCGAGTCTCTGGTGGTTGTCTCTGTAGGGGTAAGGGTAAGGGGGTCTCTGGTGGTTGTCTCTGTAGGGGTAAGGGTAAGTGAGCCTCTGGTGGTTGTCTCTGTAGGGGTAAGGGGGTCTCTGTAGGGGTAAGTGTAAGCAAGTCTCTGGTGGTTGTCTCTGTAGGGGTAAGGGGGTCTCTGGTGGTTGTCTCTGTAGGGGTAAGGGGGTCTCTGGTGGTTGTCTCTGTAGGGGTAAGGGGGTCTCTGGTGGTTGTCTCTGTAGGGGTAAGGGTAAGCGAGTCTCTGGTGGTTGTCTCTGTAGGGGTAAGGGTAAGCGAGTCTCTGGTGGTGGTCTCTGTAGGGTTAAGGGTAAGCGAGTCTCTGGTGGTGGTCTCTGTAGGGTTAAGGGTAAGCAAGTCTCTGGTGGTGGTCTCTGTAGGGTTAAGGGTAAGCAAGTCTCTGGTGGTGGTCTCTGTAGGGTTAAGGGTAAGCAAGTCTCTGGTGGTGGTCTCTGTAGGGTTAAGGGTAAGCAAGTCTCTGGTGGTGGTCTCTGTAGATTTAGGATCATCACTGCTCTGAGTCTGTTCTTTGTAGGTTTGGGGCTGGACTTTAATATCTTCTACTGGCCGAGGCTGTCCTCAGTGTCCTCGATGACTATGGTGCCATTATTGTACACGTTGATGGTGAGTGTGACATCACTGTCATTTTGTGGGTCTTTTACCCTGATCTGTCGGCCCTTGTTGATGCCACACCGGGTTATAGACTTATAATGCCCGCACACGGCTGTGTGCCAGGCGGTGGGCTGCTCGCTGTAGAAAAGCACATTTGTTTTTCTCTTTTCTTCTTCAAGGTAAAATCAGTGAAAATGGTTTCTGGCCTTTCTCTAACAGTGGCATGTTTTATGGCTCTTCTTGCAGGATTGCTTCTCTGGCCTTCACAGTATTCATAGATTGTAAGCTCTTGCGAGCAAGGTCCTCATTCCTCTTGTTGTAATGATTGACTTGTCTGTTGCTATGTGATTTATGACTATTTGTCTATGATCCCGTGAACTATAAAGCGCTGCGGAATCTGTTGGCGCTATAGAAATACAGATTATTATGCGTGATCTGCTCGGTGTCGGACGCCCTGCTGTCGGAGGCTACAGCCCCCAGCTCTATCCTATGGTCAGTTACATTCTTAGGGCTTTCCGTTTCAGTTTTTTTCTTTTCTGGGAGTTTTCCATACTCTCTAGAAGGACTATTTATTAGACAGGCAATGGAGCCGGGTGGTCTTACCTTTAGATGTTGCTTGTAGTCTATGCTATAGGTAGCGTTCTTGTCTGATTAAAAAAATCCAGTTTTTATCCTTCTTTAGGCCTCATGCACATGACAGTTGTGTTTTGGTCCGCATCCGAGCCGCAGTATTTGTGGCTTGGATGTGGACCCATTCACTTCCATGCTGTCCGCATCCGTTGCTCTGTTCTGTGGTCCCCACAAAAATATAATCTATCCTATTCTTGGCCGTTTTCTGGACAAGAATAAGCAGTTATAGCAATGGCTGTCCGTGCCGTGCTGCAAATTGCAGACCGCTAAACACACAACAGTCGTGTGCATGTAGCCTTATCCTTATATTTGCAGATATTTTAGGCCTTTTTTTCGGTCGTCCACAGAGTCTGTATTTTCCAGGTTTTGTCTTCTAGTTTGCGCATTACAAGGTATAAATTAGTGAAAACTCCGGAGTATGTTCAGTGCGGCTTACTCCTGGGACTCCTGGGATGGAACCATCTGG
The DNA here is from genome assembly GCF_014858855.1 of Bufo gargarizans. Taxonomy (NCBI): domain Eukaryota; kingdom Metazoa; phylum Chordata; class Amphibia; order Anura; family Bufonidae; genus Bufo; species Bufo gargarizans. The sequence goes on along the minus strand of NW_025334065.1, from coordinate 105,625 downwards.
ATTTGTCATCGATGGTTCTCTCTCACCGTTAAGCATTAGTTCTGTATTCTACTCTCCATAAAATGAAGCTACATTTTTAAATTACATGCTACTAATTTAGTGTACTTAATACCCTTTAATGTTCGCAGAGACGTGTGTGCTTGTGGGGGGCGCCACCTAACCTAAGGCCGGTCCTGCATGTTGGGTACTGGTCACTAGAGGTCGCCCATCTGTCTCACGGCTCTCTGACTGTTATATATATATACACACACATAGTTTACTGAACTCCTTATGCACCAAAGTCGTGTTAAAGTCTATTTTTTCAAACTTCTGATGTCACAAGAATACAGTTGAAATCGTTCCCTCTAGACCACACTCCCGCCATCTCATCCTCCGGTTCCTGGACTTTCCTCCTGGCTACAACATGCCTATTTGCCATTCTCGTGGCTCCTAGAACAACTGTTGGTTATTGGTCACCATGATGCGTCACTGGCCACATTGGTGACTGATCTTCACACATTCTGTCACTTGGAAGGTCTGGAAGCAGTCATCCAGGATTCTGGATCGTACTTCTTCCCATTACAGATTTCTCTATGTCAGAGTTGGGAAATAATACAATAAAAATAGGATAGAAATCTAGAAAATGTTACCTCTCCTCTCAATAGGGAGATGATCTCCAAGGTGAAGTCTAATATTCTTCTGGTAATCTCCTTCCTGTCCTTGTCCATCGTTGGTAGGTCATTCAGGAGAAGATGAGAAAACGGGATGAAGTGGAGGTTCCTAGTGCTGCAGGAGCCTTTAGGAGAAGAGGGAGAAGCTGGAAATCATCCACGGCACAATAGGAGATACGGAACCACCACTGCACATGACCATGGAAAGTCCCAGGTTCTCAGATCCTCCAGTACATGGATTAAACCCTTAAAGAAGAATTACGGATATACCATAAACGTCTGCCACGATATAGAACAAGACAATCTATTGCAACTGTCAGACATTGCCAAGATATTGCTAAGGCAGCTTGCCGGTATGACAACTGGTTCCCAGACTAATCTGCAAGGATCTAAGCTAGGTTCAGTTTAACAACTTAAAGGGGTTGTCCGGGTTTAGAGAAGAACCCAGACCTACCCTTATTTTCACCCTGGCATCCCCCCTGAGGCTAGCATTGGAGCATCTCATGCTCCGATGCGCTCCCTTGTCCTGCGCTAAATCGCACAGGGCAAGGTCTCTTTTGTTTTCAATAACACTGCCGGGTTTTGGGGTGTCCGTGACACGGACCCGAACATTTTCGTAAAAGTTCGGGTTCGGTGTTCGTCGCTTTCTTGGCGCTTTTTGAAAGGCTGCAAAGCGTCATACTACTTGCCCCAAGAGGCCGTCACAGCCATGCCTACTATTGGCATGGCTGTGATTGGCCAGAGCACCATGTGACCCCGCCTCTATTTAAGCTGGAGTCACGTAGCGCCGCCCGTCACTCTGCTCTGATCAGTGTAGGGAGAGGTTGCAGCTGCGACGTTAGGGCGAGATTAGGCAGTGATTAACTCCTCCAAAAGACTCCATCCAGTGATCGATCTACAGCTGTGGATGATTGAACTGCTGCTATTCAACTGCTCACTGTTTTTAGGCTGCCCAGAGCGTTTTTCAGTCACTTTTTTCTGGGGTGATCGGCGGCCATTTTGTGTCTTGTGGTGCGCCAGTACAAGCTGCCACCAAGTCCATTTAACCATCAATAGTGTGGTTATTTTTTGGCTAAAGCCTACATCAGGGTCAAGCCGTCACACCAAGTGCATTTAACCCTCAATAGTGTGGTTGTTTTTTGGCCATATTCCAGTCTAATTCTGTCAGTAAACATATACCTGTCACCTAGCGCCTAAATACTAGGCCTCAAATTTATATTCATCCAAATCTGTCATTATTGCTGTGGCTGGGCAAGTTATTTAGTGTCCGTCAAAGCACAGTTTTTGTTCTGGGTTGAAATACAATTCCCAACTTAGCAATTTCCTAATTTAGTGGTTTCTGCTGTATCAGGCCTACTTTAAATTTATCCCTAAAAGGGTATATTAGAGTGAAGGTGCGGATAGTGTCTTCCACAATAACTTCACACACACGCTACTGTGCATATCCCAGTCTAATTCTGTCAGTAAACCTATACCTGTCACCCAGCGCCTAAATACTAGGCCTCCAATTTATATCCAGCTAAATCTGTGGTTACTGCTGTGCCTGTATTAGTGTAATACGGGACCTAAATAGATGCCAGATAGTGTTAGGTGTCTGTAAAAAAAGGCCTGAATTTGAATACAATACATTGGGCCAAATAATATTTTTGTTATTGTGGTGAACGATAACAATGAGGAAAACATCTAGTAAAGGACGTGGACATGGTCGTGGTGGTGTTAGTGGACCCTCTGGTGCTGGGAGAGGACGTGGCCGTTCTGCCACAGCCACACGTCCTAGTGAACCAACTACCTCAGGTCCCAGTAGCCGCCAGAATTTACAGCGATATATGGTGGGGCCCAATGCCGTTCTAAGGATGGTAAGGCCTGAGCAGGTACAGGCATTAGTCAATTGGGTGGCCGACAGTGGATCCAGCACGTTCACATTATCTCCCACCCAGTCTTCTGCAGAAAGCGCACAGATGGCGCCTGAAAACCAAGCCCATCAGTCTGTCACATCACCCCCATGCATACCAGGGAAACTGTCTGAGCCTCAAGTCATGCAGCAGTCTCTTATGCTGTTTGAAGACTCCGCTGGCAGGGTTTCCCAAGGGCATCCACCTAGCCCATCCCCAGCGGTGGAAGACATAGAATGCACTGACGCACAACCACTTATGTTTCCTGATGATGAGGACATGGGAATACCACCTCAGCACGTCTCTGATGATGACGAAACACAGGTGCCAACTGCTGCGTCTTTCTGCAGTGTGCAGACTGAACAGGAGGTCAGGGAGGAAGACTGGGTGGAAGACGATGCAGGGGACGATGAGGTCCTAGACCCCACATGGAATGAAGGTCGTGCCACTGACTTTCACAGTTCGGAGGAAGAGGCAGTGGTGAGACCGAGCCAACAGCGTAGCAAAAGAGGGAGCAGTGGGCAAAAGCAGAACACCCGCCGCCAAGAGACTCCGCCTGCTACTGACCGCCGCCATCTGGGACCGAGCACCCCAAAGGCAGCTTCAAGGAGTTCCCTGGCATGGCACTTCTTCAAACAATGTGCTGACGACAAGACCCGAGTGGTTTGCACGCTGTGCCATCAGAGCCTGAAGCGAGGCATTAACGTTCTGAACCTGAGCACAACCTGCATGACCAGGCACCTGCATGCAAAGCATGAACTGCAGTGGAGTAAACACCTTAAAACCAAGGAAGTCACTCGGGCTCCCCCTGCTACCTCTTCGGCTGCTGCCGCCTCGGCCTCTTCGGCTGCTGCCGCCTCGGCCTCTTCGGCTGCTGCCGCCTCGGCCTCTTCGGCTGCTGCCGCCTCGGCCTCTTCGGCTGCTGCCGCCTCGGCCTCTTCCTCCGCCTCTGGAGGAACGTTGGCACCTGCCGCCCAGCAAACAGGGGATGTACCACCAACACCACCACCACCTCCGTCACCAAGCGTCTCAACCATGTCACACGGCAGCGTTCAGCTCTCCATCTCACAAACATTTGAGAGAAAGCGTAAATTCCCACCTAGCCACCCTCGATCCCTGGCCCTGAATGCCAGCATTTCTAAACTACTGGCCTATGAAATGCTGTCATTTAGGCTGGTGGACACAGACAGCTTCAAACAGCTCATGTCGCTTGCTGTCCCACAGTATGTTGTTCCCAGCCGCCACTACTTCTCCAAGAGAGCCGTGCCTTCCCTGCACAACCAAGTATCCGATAAAATCAAGTGTGCACTGCGCAACGCCATCTGTGGCAAGGTCCACCTAACCACAGATACGTGGACCAGTAAGCACGGCCAGCCGGTTTGACGCACATCCCTTGCTTGGCGCATGTGCTGAATTTGGTGGTGCAGAAGTTCATTCACAACTACCCCGACATGTCAGAGCTGCTGCATAAAGTGCGGGCCGTCTGTTCGCGCTTCCGGCGTTCACATCCTGCCGCTGCTCGTCTGTCTGCGCTACAGCGTAACTTCGGCCTTCCCGCTCACCGCCTCATATGCGACGTGCCCACCAGGTGGAACTCCACCTTGCACATGCTGGACAGACTGTGCGAGCAGCAGCAGGCCATAGTGGAGTTTCAGCTGCAGCACGCACGGGTCAGTCGCACTACAGAACAGCACCACTTCACCACCAGTGACTGGGCCTCCATGCGAGACCTGTGTGCCCTGTTGCGCTGTTTCGAGTACTCCACCAACATGGCCAGTGGCGATGACGCCATTATCAGCGTTACAATACCACTTCTATGTCTCCTTGAGAAAACACTTAGGGCGATGATGGAAGAGGAGGTGGCCCAGGAGGAGGAGGAGGAAGAGGAGGAAGAGGGGTTGTTTTTAGCACTTTCAGGCCAGTCTCTTCGAAGTGACTCAGAGGGAGGTTTTTTGCAACAGCAGAGGCCAGGTACAAATGTGGCCAGCCAGGGCCCACTACTGGAGGACGAGGAGGACGAGGATGAGGAGGAGGTGGATGAGGATGAAGCATGGTCACAGCGGGGTGGCACCCAACGCAGCTCGGGCCCATCACTGGTGCGTGGCTGGGGGGAAAGGCAGGACGATGACGATACGCCTCCCACAGAGGACAGCTTGTCCTTACCCCTGGGCAGTCTGGCACACATGAGCGACTACATGCTGCAGTGCCTGCGCAACGACAGCAGAGTTGCCCACATTTTAACGTGTGCGGACTACTGGGTTGCCACCCTGCTGGATCCACGGTACAAAGACAATGTGCCCACCTTACTTCCTGCACTGGAGCGTGATAGGAAGATGCGCGAGTACAAGCGCACGTTGGTAGACGCGCTACTGAGAGCATTCCCAAATGTCACAGGGGAACAAGTGGAAGCCCAAGGCCAAGGCAGAGGAGGAGCAAGAGGTCGCCAAGGCAGCTGTGTCACGGCCAGCTCCTCTGAGGGCAGGGTTAGCATGGCAGAGATGTGGAAAAGTTTTGTCAACATGCCACAGCTAACTGCACCACCACCTGATACGCAACGTGTTAGCAGGAGGCAACATTTCACTAACATGGTGGAACAGTACGTGTGCACACCCCTCCACGTACTGACTGATGGTTCGGCCCCATTCAACTTCTGGGTCTCTAAATTGTCCACGTGGCCAGAGCTAGCCTTTTATGCCTTGGAGGTGCTGGCCTGCCCGGCGGCCAGCGTTTTGTCTGAACGTGTATTCAGCACGGCAGGGGGTGTCATTACAGACAAACGCAGCCGCCTGTCTACAGCCAATGTGGACAAGCTGACGTTCATAAAATTGAACCAGGCATGGATCCCACAGGATCTGTTCCTCCCTTGTGCAGATTAGACATTAACTACCTCCTCTTAACCATATATTATTGGACTCCAGGGCACTTCTTCATTCAATCCTATTTTTATTTTCATTTTACCATTATATTGCGAGGCTACCCAAAGTTGAATGAACCTCTCCTCTGTCTGGGTGCCGGGGCCTAAATATATGCCAATGGACTGTTCCAGTGTTGGGTGACGTGAAGCCTGATTCTCTGCTATGACATGCAGACTGATTCTCTGCTGACATGAAGCCAGATCCTCTGTTACGGGACCTCTCTCCTCTGCCTGGGTGCCGGGGCCTAAATATCTGACAATGGACTGTTGCAGTGTTGGGTGACATGAAGCCTGATCTTCTGCTATGGGACCTCTCTCCAATTGATATTGGTCAATTTTTATTTATTTTATTTTTATTCATTTCCCTATCCACATTTGTTTGCAGGGGATTTACCTACATGTTGCTGCCTTTTGCAGCCCTCTAGCCCTTTCCTGGGCTGTTTTACAGCCTTTTTAGTGCCGGAAAGTTCGGGTCCCCATTGACTTCAATGGGGTTCGGGACGAAGTTCGGGTCGGGTTCGGATCCCGAACCCGAACATTTCCGTGAAGTTCGGCCGAACTTCTCGAACATCCAGGTGTTCGCTCAACTCTAGTCACAGACTCTGATGGGCAGGCTTTAGCTCTTCCCTAGCTGTTTTACTGGCTAGGGCAGCACTAAATCCCGAACCCATAAAAATGCCTTTGCCCTGCATGATTTAGTGCAGAACTGCTCCGATGCTCAAGTCAGGGGGGCTGCCGGGGTGAAGATGGAGGTTTGTCCGGGTTCAGCTCTGACCCTGGACAACCCCTTTAAGTTGGATTTAGACAGCCCAATGCTCGGCTGTATTTGGCATTTGTACAATAGACTCGTTTTCTACTATTAGTAGCCATCGGGTTAATAATGGTATAGATCTTATATGGACCAATAAACCTTGGACCCAACTTCCAAGAAGGTACCCTCAACTTAATGTTTCTTGTGGACAGCCACACATGAATCCACCCACTCTCAGGTCCGGACCACTCATACGTCTCTTATCAGCCGTACGTTTATACTGGTTGCTCATTTATTATGATTTTTTTTTTTTTTATTTCCGCCAAATAGATGACAAAGAAGAGGAATATCTGAGCACCAGAAAATGTGCCAAACTGCGGATGGAACCAATATGCCCCAAAAAACGGCGACTTATCAGTGGACTCCTGCCTACAGTTATTTATGGCAAACTTGGCCAAAGACAAAAATGAAGACCACTCTTCCTGATTCTCCGAGACAAAACATTTCAAATAAGTCTCTAGATTCTGGTTAGTGTTGAAAGGCCGAAGAGAAGGACAATTGTACCCCCAAGCGAGTACAGAACACCTTCCAGAATCTGGAAACAAACTTAGTCTCTGTATCAGACACCACATCAGAGGGAATACCATGTAGCTTCACGATGTTATCAACAAACACTTGTGCAAAAGTTTTAGCATTAGGTAGACGTGATAATGCTGTAAAGTGCGACATTTTGCTGAAGTGATTAACAACCACCAGAATCAGTTTTTCCCTGATGAATTCGGCAAATCTGTGATAAAATCCATGGATAAACGAGTCCAAGGTCGGGACAAAATGGACAACTGAAGTAGAGATCCTGAAGGCCGAGTAGGTGTCACCTTAGCACATGCACAAGTACCACAAGCTGACACATAGCCCTCAACACATTTACTCAATCATGGCCACCAGAAGCTACGAAAAATGAGATTGACCGTGGATCTGCTCCCAGGGTGTCCTGTAAGAACTGTACAGTGATGTTCCTCGAACACCTTGTGCAGTAATTCAGAATGAAGAAAAAACTTTCCCGGAGGATAGGAATCCGGTGCATCTCCCTGGGCCTCCAACACCTCTGCATCAAGGTCGGGATAAAGGTCGGATATTACTACCTCTTCAGCCAATATCGGACCAGGATCTTCTGAATCACTTCCCCCTAGGAAAGCTACGCGGCAAAGCATCCTTAACCCCAGGGCGATAGACAACAAATTAATAAAATCTGGTAAAAAAACAACGACCATCTGGCCTGCCTTGGGTTCAGACTTTTAGCCGACTACAGGTAAGCTAGATTTTTGTGATTGGTAATTACTGCAATAGGATGAATCGCTCCTTCCAACCAATGACGCCATTCCTCAAAAGCAAACAACTCTATATTACCTACTTCATAATTTTTTTCAGCAGTTGAGAGCTTCTTAGAGAAGAAAACACATGGGTGCCATTTACTAGGTGAAGGACTCTGCGACAAGACCGCTCCTAATCCTACCTCGGATGCGTCAACTTCCACGATAAATGGCAGGTTGCACCAGTATAGGAGCAGAAGAAAAACATTCCTTTATTGCTGAAAAGGCTTGTAATGCTGCATAAGACCAGACTGAGATATCCGAACCTTTCCTAGTCATGTCCGTTAAAGGTTTAACAACAGTTGAGTAGTTAAAAATAAATTTACGGTAGTAGTTGGTAAACCCCAAAAATCGCATAAGCGCTTTCAGATTTTCGGGTCGATCCCAGTCCAACACAGCACGGACCTTTTCAGGATCCATACCAAAACCTGAAGATGAGAATAGGTAACCTAGGAATTGCACTTCCGGAACTGCAAATACACACTTCTCCATCTTAGGATCTGTAACACTTGTCTCACATGATCCTGATGCGTCTCCATATCAGGAGAATAAATTAGAATATCATCCAGATAAACTACCGCAAACCTGCCCACCAGATTATGAAAGATGTCATTGATGAAATGTTGAAAAACCGCAGGAGCATTGGTTAAACAAAAAGGCATGACCATATTCTCAAAATGACCTTCAGGGGTAATAAAGGCTGTCTTCCATTTGTCTATCTCCTTGATCCTTACCAGATTATATGCCGCCCTCAAATCCAATTTAGCGAACACCTTGGCACCAACAATCTGATTGAACAAATCCAGGATCGACGGAAGGGGATAAGGATCACGGACAGCAATGCGATTAAGCTCACGGAAGTCCAAACATAGCCTAAAAATTCTGTCCTTTTTCTTAAAGAAGAACACTGCATCCACTGGGAATTTGGATGGTCTAATATGACCTTTAGCCAAACTCTCGGTGATATATTCTCGCATGGCTGCTCTTTCGGGCTCAGAAAAATTATACAACCGAGACTTGGGCAACGAAGCTCCAGGAACAAGGTTGACGGGGCAACCATACTCCCGATAAGGAGGCAACTCCTGGTCTCCACTTTCAGAGAATACATCAGAAACAAATGAAGGTACAACTTTAGTGGTTACAACAGAAAGCGACGTGCTATAAGACAGTTGTCTATGCACTAATCACTCCAATTAAGAATCTGTTTCGCTTGCCAATCAAGGTAGGACTAGGTTTGCTTAACCATCGTAAACCTAGCACCAAGGGAGCAGGCAGACCGTCCAGCACAAAACACAAAATGGATTCTTGATGAAAATCACCCACTTTTAAACTGATGTCCTGCACCATTTGTTACAAACATTTCCGTGTGAGTGGAACGGAATCAATTGCAAATACCAAAGTATTTTTGTCTAATGCACTTGTAGTCAACCCATGCATACGGACGAACTGACCATCAACTGGGTTAACCACTGCCCCACTGTCAATAAACACTTCAATTCCCACAGTTTTGGAATCTAGCGCCACCTCGGCAGACAGGAGAAATTGTGTACTACCGGCAAATAACAAAAGTAAATTCTCAGATTCCCCACCCACACCAAGAGTGAGATCAGGATTAAACATTTAATTTTTCTTTTTCACCTTGACGCCGAACATAAAGACATACGTTAACAAAATATCCCCTTTTTCCACAGAAAAAGAAGAGTCTCTTCTTAAGCCTAAAGTTCTTATCACCAGCTCCTTCCAGCTGCATTGGTTCATCACCAGACATAAACTCAAGTGTCTCTCTACCCAAAGTGTCGGAAGAGGGCGCCACCTTATATGATAGGACGTCCTGAGAGTGAGGATCCTTAGATCTCTCCCTCAGGCGTTTATCAATACGTACAGCAAGGGACATAGCCGCCTACAATGACTCAGGATATTCGTGAAACGCCAACGCGTCCTTCAGGCTCTCGGATAACCATTGACAGAATTGACTACAGGGAGCTGGATCGTTCCACTCCGTATCTGTAGCCCATCTCGTAAATTCAGAGCAATAGGTCTGCGCAGAACGCTCTCCATGCTGTAAGCCACGCAATTTAGTTTCGGCCAGGGAGATCCGATCTGTCATTGTAGATAAGGGATAAGCTCTGAAAAATTCATCTACCGACTGGAGGAACTGTGATCCGGTCGGCAACGAAAAAGCCCAAGGCTGAGCGACACCTTTAAGTAACAAAATGATTATACCCACTCTTTGACTCTCATCCCCAGAAGAAATAGGACATAGTCTAAAATATAATTTGCACGATTTCCTGAAACGAATAAAGTTGTCACTTCCCCCGGAAAATCTATCCGGGAGAGCGACCTTAGGTTCAGGACAGGCCCGATTCCCACTGCTGGAACCAGCCGCCTGTGGTCTCTGGATCTGTGAGATGGTCGTGCGGAGGTTAGCTACCTCCAAAGACAGCCCCTGCAATTGTCCAACCAGTGCAGAAAGAGTATCCATCGCCGCACTGACACAAAATGGCAGCTTTTCGGCGGTTGATAATGTCACAGTGTAAGGGGAGGGGAGGAACACCAGAATGACAACAGAAGGAAAAGGACCAGGAACTAGGCATCAAGGCTAGGGAAAGGGAAACGGTAACCACCTAAGAAACTCTAAACCTAGCCCTGACTCCTGTCAGTATGAATAGACCCTGAAGGTAGGAATATTCATACACCGGAAACCTAGGCCCTAGGAGTAGTGACAGGGGATAAGACTACTGGTTACTTCCAAGATTAACGAACCAGGGTCTCCCTGAGGCCTAGTAAACAACGAGCAAATGGAACAACAAAATACAAAAAGGAGTACACTTCTATTCAATAAATAATGGATGAGCAGGAACTCCGATGAGGACCACACACCAGCTCTTTCAACTCTAGGCAGATAATATCAACAGCATGGTAAGAAGTGTGAGTCCAGACTAAATAGAGGAGCAATAATGACCACAAGCTGCACCTGAGACAAGAGGTGTGGTCATTACCAACAACACTGCAACAAGTGAAAACAGATAGGCTGCACGTTAGGTCATCTGACAGCCTGTCTCTCAGATCTTCTAACCTCTGTCACGGGAGGGATCGTGACACATACATTTTGCCTCCACAACAGTGCCGCCACGCGGAGTGCCTCCACAACAGAGCCATTTTTGGTTGTCGATTTTCATTTGTACTTAAAGGGTTTCTACCACCAGAAATACCGTTATGTAGCTGACTGATATAGCGATGCGCTAATGTCAGCACTACATAACAGTGTGTTTTTTACCTTTCTCCACCGCATCAATGAAATCCCGCGCCTGCACGGTTCACTTCTGTCTTCGACGCAGGCGCAGTGAATGAAGGCTGCTCTCCTGATGCCGGCTTCCTCACTGTGACATAGTCGGCGCAGGCGCAGTAAGGAATCCGGCACCAGTAGCGCATCATTCACTCACTGTGCCTGTGCCGAAGACAGAAGTGAACGGCGCAGGTTGGAGATTTCATGCGGTGGACAGTGGCATCAATCAAGAGGAGCGGGGTGGGCAGAACAGGGGACCTGGGCGGGATAAAGCGTGAGTAGACGGAGCCTCTAGGTGATGATTTTACGCCCACATAGCACCTAGAGGCTCATTAGCATATTATAAAATGGCTGCAGTGGCCATCTGCTCGGCCTGTCCAATATAATGTGTGGGCGAGTCTTTACATACAGGCTGCTGTGTGTATATATTGTGCTCTATATGTATGTAGTCTGTCACAGTGATGGTGCCACTACCTCCTTCTGTCCGGTCACTACCGTGCTGCCTTCCTCCGCCTCCGAGCCAGAACACACCTGCTGGCCGCCCCTATCTTCTTACCCAGCTGTGCAACGTCAGCGCTTTCACAGTCTAGCATCCCCCTCCACAACGACCGATCAGCGGCCTTTCTCCGTCAGAACATCGCCCTCTCCTGGCTGACCTCTGGGAGGATGGAGCTTTTCAATCAGACGCTTTGGGCGCCAGTAAGTATTCGGTGCTCACATTGCGCAGGGAAAGTTTGAGGCGTATTAGCATAGTGACGCTTGTACTGGCGTTACTGCGTCCTCAGTATGGTTTTGATGCTGCTAGTTTGACTCCCATACAAGTGAAAGAAGGCGGCAATGTGCAGCACCGCTCAACTAATCCTCCAAGTAAGGCTACCTGCACACGAACATATTTTGTTTCCATGTCCGTTCAGTTTTTTTTTGCAGATAGGATGCGGACCTATTCATTTCAATGGGTCCGCAAAAAATGCTGACAGCACACCGTGTATTATCCGCATGTCCGTTCCGTAGCCAAGCAACAAAATAGAGCATGTCCTATTCTTGTCTGTTTTGCGGACAAAGATAGGCATTATTACAATGGATCTGCAAAATAACGGATGCCATACGGACGTCATCCATTTTTTTTGCGGATCCGCAATTTGCGAACCGCAGACCACATACCACATACATTAGTGCTCATGTAGCCTAAATCAGAACACAGGAAAACTGGAGGAACCGAAGGCACCTTGAGGCTCTCAATGATACAAAGGGCATTACATAAATACCACTTATTGAGCACTAGAATACGCTCTCAGCATCTTCACCACCTGGATCCTCAAGACTGCCACAGGATATGCCATAAATCTCGGAGACTTGCACATATACAATAAACGGGGGGCCATCGACCTGCCGTATTCCAGGCGAAGAATGAATGGCTATGTGGCCTTTCCAGGTGCAAGGGTCTTCTAGTCACACTCCACTCCAAGCTCATGGAGGCGATCTCTTTTAACGATGGGGCACTGTGCTAGCTTTCATATACTTGTCCAAACCCCATCCTAAACCCTTCCCTTTTCCCTGTCTTTTTATGCGTTTTCTGTTTTATTCTGACATTAGAGGTGGTTGTCTTATTAGGACTAGAGTTGAGCGGACACCTGGATGTTCAGGTTCGAGAAGTTCGGCCGAACTTCCTGGAAATGTTTGGGATCCGAACTCAACCCGAACTTCGCCCCGAACCCCATTGAAGTCAATGGGGACCCGAACTTTTCAGCACTAAAAAGGCAGTAAAATAGCCCAGGAAAGGGCTAGAGGGCTGCAAAAGGCAGCAACATGTAGGTAAATCCCCTGCAAACAAATGTGGATAGGGAAATAAATTAAAATTAAAATAAAATAAATTAAAATTAACCAATATCAATTGGAGAGAGGTCCCATAGCAGAGAATCAGTCTTCATGTCACCCACCACTGGAACAGGCCACTGTCAGATATTTAGGCCCCGGCACCCAGACAGAGGAGAGAGGTCCCATAGCAGAGAATCAGGCTTCATGTCACCCACCACTGGAACAGGCCACTGTCAGATATTTAGGCCCCGGCCCCCAGACAGAGGAGAGAGGTCCCATAGCAGAGAATCAGGCTTCACGTCACCCACCACTGGAACAGGCCACTGTCCGATATTTAGGCCCCGGCACCCAGACAGAGGAGAGAGGTCCCATAGCAGAGAATCAGGCTTCACGTCACCCACCACTGGAACAGGCCACTGTCCGATATTTAGGCCCCGGCACCCAGACAGAGGAGAGAGGTCCCATAGCAGAGAATCAGGCTTCACGTCACCCAAAACTGGAACAGGCCACTGTCAGATATTTAGGCCCCGGCACCCAGACAGAGGAGAGAGGTCCCATAGCAGAGAATCAGGCTTCACGTCACCCACCACTGGAACAGGCCACTGTCAGATATTTAGGCCCCGGCACCCAGACAGAGGAGAGAGGTCCCATAGCAGAGATTCAGGCAATTTTAGGCCTATTATTTAGGCGCTGGGTGACAGGTATACGTTTACGGACAGAATTAGACTTGGAAATGCACGGTAGCGTGTGTGTGAAGTTATTGAGGATGACCCTATCAGCACCTTCAATCTAATATACCCTTTTATGGATCGATTTAAACTTGGCCTGATACAGCAGAAACCACTGATTTAGGGTACTGCTATTTTGGCAATTGTATTTCACCCCTCAATAAAATAGCAAGCACAGCCAAGCCCCTGATGTAGGATATAGCAATAAAAAACAAAAAAAAAAAAAAACACTATTGATGGTTAAATGGACTTGGTGACAGCTTGAGCTGGCGCACCACAAGACACAAAATGGCCGCCGATCACCCCAGAATAAAAGTGACAGAAAAACGCTCTGGGCAGCCTAAAAACAGTGAGCAGTTAAATAGCAGAAGTTGAATGATTCACAGCTGCAGATCGATCACTTTATTAAGTCCTTTGGAGGAGTTAATCACTGCCTAATCTCGCCCTAACGTCGTAGCTGCAGCCTCTCCCTACACTGATCAGAGCAGAGTGACGGGCGGCGCTACGTGACTCCAGCTTAAATAGAGGCGGGGTCACATGCTGCACTGGCCAATCACAGCCATGCCAATAGTAGGCTGTGACGGCCTCTTGGGGCAAGTAGTATGACGCTTGTTGATTGGCTGCTTTGCAGCCTTTCAAAAAGCGCCAAGAAAGCACCGAACCCGAACCCAGACTTTTACGAAAATGTTCGGGTTCGGGTCCGTGTCACGAACACCGCAAAATTCGGTACGAACCCGAACTATACAGTTCGGGTTCGCTTATCCCTAATTAGGACATATTACGAGTCATGTTAAATCTAGAGCTGAATGGCCACTTTAGGGAGCCCCATCTAGTAGCACATTGGCCTCCTTTAGCCTTCAGAACAATTCAGCAATTATGGTGGCACAGTTTCCACCACAAGTTAAAACCGTTCTTCAACTGGAGGTACTGACATGCTCTGAACGGTCTGTTCCACTTCCTAGCAGAAATGTTGCATAGGATAAGATCTAGGGACAGTGAAGTCGAAGGAAACAAGAAAAACTTGCCGTCATATTCCCGGAACCAATCCATGGACATTCAACCCTTGTGGTCTGGAGCACTGTCCTCCTGCCGAAAAGGGAAACAGCTGCTGTGAAAGGATGACCATGGTCCACCACTATGCCTAGGTCACCCTGTCCACACATCCCTCCACGGGTATTGGAGGACCCGTCCCCACCTGACAAGAAGGGTTCATTTATGCTGCTTCTTCTCCCATTAGCTTGGTGCAGCAGGTTCTGGATCCATCTGACCAGGCCATGCTCTCCACTGCTCAGTGATCCTATATTTGCTTTCTCTTGCGTTTACACCTCCCTTAGACAGTAATGGCGCTGGTCGCCTGCTGTTACCACCGGCGGGCATGTTAGCTGGTGCACCAGCCTGTATTCGGCCAGTGATTCCTGTCCATCCCTCATTCCATGTCGATCAGATCCCTCGATTTCCCCATACTTATGTGGAGGCACGTGTAATTTCCATACAATAAAACTCTGATCGTGAAAGGGTGGGTGTCTCTGATGAAGTGGTCCTTCACTGTACAGGACTGTTAAAGGGTATTTCTGGTACTCATGTATGACCTACTCTTAGGACCGGCCATATACATCAGATCTCCACACACTGGAAGCAGAAGGCTCTGTGCACAGTGAGGAGGTAGTGTCTGAATAGAAGCTGAGCGGCAGAACTACACAATGGATGGAGCCTGCTAGGGCCACCAGATCAAAGATCTGATACTGCTAGCCTGTCCAGAGGATAGCTCATCAATAGCTAAGCCCTAGAAAACCACTTTAAATTCAATAAAAAAATGCCTAACCCCTAAATGACCGAGTAGCACATTGCTTGAATACCAGCGGAGACCGTGGAAATGGCTGCCCGCTTCATTAGTCCAGAACACACAATAAAACGTGCGCCTTTTATTTTACTCTTATGACTAGAGGCGTGGCTTAGCTGGAAAATGTTGTGATGTCATAATATGGGAGTGGCCTAAGATGTCCCTCCACACAGCTTCACAATTACCACACACCAGGTGACGTGCACTTACCTCACCAGAAGTCCTCCACACAGTTTCACAATTACCACACCACGAGATGTGCACTTACCTCACCACAAGTCCTCCACACAGCTTCACAATTACCACACACCACGAGATGTGCACTTACCTCACCACAAGTCCTCCACACAGCTTCACAATTACCACACACCACGACACGTGCACTTACCTCAAAATAACATAACAATGACAAAGACAGGTACACTCTTCGGTCTTACTAACCCTTATACTGGTGTAAAATTGAGTATTAGCCAACATATCCTGCTTGGAGGACATGTCTGAGCACCGCGCCAAGATTTCTCAAGTAGCTCGGGAACCTAACGCTAAACCTACCTGGGCCGTATGGGCAATACCAGGAGCCAGTCTCGGGTGGGGCCCAGAGCTCTCTGCCTCCTCCCATTGTATGCATGGTCACATGCTGGAGGTTACTGGGAGATTGCTTTGAGTCAGACCTTGCGCACCTGTAATTCGCCCACTGGCTCCTGGTATTGCCCATACGGCCCAGGTAGGTTTAGCGCTAGGTCCCGAGCTACTTGAGAAACCTTGGCGCGGTGCTCGGGCTCAGACATGTCCTCCAAGCAGGATATGTTGGCCAATTCTCAATTTTACACCAGTACGAGGGTTAGTAAGACCGCAGAGCGCACCTGACTGTGTTATGTTATTTTGACTGCTTATCACATCCACACATTTGCTATCCTGTGTAGGATGTCCATTGTGGTACTTGTGGTCCGCTGCAGGCATCCTCCATTGTATGCATTTTTGCTAGGGATTGCCATTAGCAGCGGACCACACGTGCAGGATCTGCCCCCCCCCCCCGGTATAGATGCACCACTGCATATGGGGTTGAGCACTTCCTGCTTTTTAATACCACGCCAATCTGTAATGTGCACTTACCTCACCACAAGTCCTCCACACAGCTTCACAATTACCACACACCAGGTGACGTGCACTTACCTCACCAGAAGTCCTCCACACAGCTTCACAATTACCACACACCAGGTGACGTGCACTTACCTCACCACAAGTCCTCCACACAGCTTCACAATTACCACACACCAGGTGACGTGCACTTACCTCACCACAAGTCCTCCACACAGCTTCACAATTACCACACACCAGGTGACGTGCACTTACCTCACCACAAGTCCTCCACACAGCTTCACAATTACCACACACCACGTGACGTGCACTTACCTCACCACAAGTCCTCCACACAGCTTCACAATTACCACACACCACGAGACGTGCACTTACCTCACCAGAAGTCCTCCACACAGCTTCACAATTACCACACACCAGGTGACGTGCACTTACCTCACCACAAGTCCTTCACACAGTTTCACAATTACCACACACCAGGTGACGTGCACTTACCTCACCACAAGTCCTCCACACAGCTTCACAATTACCACACACCACGAGACGTGCACTTACCTCACCACAAGTCCTCCACACAGCTTCACAATTACCACACACCAGGTGACGTGCACTTACCTCACCACAAGTCCTCCACACAGCTTCACAATTACCACACACCACGAGACGTGCACTTACCTCACCAGAAGTCCTCCACACAGTTTCACAATTACCACACCACGAGACGTGCACTTACCTCACCACAAGTCCTCCACACAGCTTCACAATTACCACACACCAGGTGACGTGCACTTACCTCACCACAAGTCCTCCACACAGCTTCACAATTACCACACACCAGGTGACGTGCACTTACCTCACCACAAGTCCTCCACACAGCTTCACAATTACCACACACCAGGTGACGTGCACTTACCTCACCACAAGTCCTCCACACAGCTTCACAATTACCACACACCACGAGACGTGCACTTACCTCACCACAAGTCCTCCACACAGCTTCACAATTACCACACACCACGAGACGTGCACTTACCTCACCACAAGTCCTCCACACAGCTTCACAATTACCACACACCACGAGACGTGCACTTACCTCACCACAAGTCCTCCACACAGCTTCACAATTACCACACACCACGAGACGTGCACTTACCTCACCACAAGTCCTCCACACAGCTTCACAATTACCACACACCACGAGACGTGCACTTACCTCACCACAAGTCCCTCCACACAGCTTCACAATTACCACACACCAGGTGACGTGCACTTACCTCACCACAAGTCCTCCACACAGCTTCACAATTACCACACACCACGAGACGTGCACTTACCTCACCACAAGTCCTCCACACAGCTTCACAATTACCACACACCAGGTGATGTGCACTTACCTCACCACAAGTCCTCCACACAGCTTCACAATTACCACACACCACGAGACGTGCACTTACCTCACCAGAAGTCCTCCACACAGTTTCACAATTACCACACCACGAGACGTGCACTTACCTCACCACAAGTCCTCCACACAGCTTCACAATTACCACACACCAGGTGACGTGCACTTACCTCACCACAAGTCCTCCACACAGCTTCACAATTACCACACACCACGAGACGTGCACTTACCTCACCACAAGTCCTCCACACAGCTTCACAATTACCACACACCAGGTGACGTGCACTTACCTCACCACAAGTCCTCCACACAGCTTCACAATTACCACACACCAGGTGATGTGCACTTACCTCACCACAAGTCCTCCACACAGCTTCACAATTACCACACACCACGAGACGTGCACTTACCTCACCAGAAGTCCTCCACACAGCTTCACAATTACCACACACCAGGTGACGTGCACTTACCTCACCAGAAGTCCTCCACACAGCTTCACAATTACCACACACCACGAGACGTGCACTTACCTCACCACAAGTCCCTCCACACAGCTTCACAATTACCACACACCAGATGACGTGCACTTACCTCACCACAAGTCCTCCACACAGCTTCACAATTACCACACACCACGAGACGTGCACTTACCTCACCACAAGTCCCTCCACACAGCTTCACAATTACCACACACCAGGTGACGTGCACTTACCTCACCACAAGTCCTCCACACAGCTTCACAATTACCACACACCACGAGACGTGCACTTACCTCACCACAAGTCCTCCACACAGCTTCACAATTACCACACACCAGGTGACGTGCACTTACCTCACCACAAGTCCTCCACACAGCTTCACAATTACCACACACCAGGTGACGTGCACTTACCTCACCACAAGTCCTCCACACAGCTTCACAATTACCACACACCAGGTGACGTGCACTTACCTCACCACAAGTCCTCCACACAGCTTCACAATTACCACACACCAGGTGACGTGCACTTACCTCACCACAAGTCCCTCCACACAGCTTCACAATTACCACACACCACGTGACGTGCACCCAAGTCCCCACAATTAGCAGACAAGACGTGACGTGCACTTACCTCGTACCAGAAGTCCTCCTAGGAATGTAGCCTGGCGGCAGACACCGGGGGCTCCTGCTTCTGTCTCCAGTGAACACTTCTCTGCCAAAGGCCAATAACAAAGAGAACACAAGAGACGTCCTGGAAGATGCTGCTTCCTAGCCAGCGATGATGTCACGCCCATGTGACCAGACTCGAGTGGGCGGGGCCAGTCTGCAAGCAGCACAGCTGAGGTCTTCTCCTGGGGGGTCTGCTAAGGCTCCGTTCACACCGGCGCTTTGGTTTCCGTTCAGGGCTCAGCGTCCAAAACGGATCAGTTTGCTTTCTAATGCCTTCAGTTTGCATCAGTTCTGCTCTGGAGGCGACACCAAAACATTGCCTACAGCCAAACGGGTCCGTCCTGACACACAATGTAAGTCAATGGGGATGCAGATGGTCGCATTATCTGAACGGATGACGGACCCGCACAAAACACAAGTGTGAAAGTAGCCTAAGTAATACTCTGCAGGTGGCCTAGAGAGCCAGTCTGCGGTCTGCAAGAGGCACGGATAATTTCCCCAGAGGCTTATGAGTGGTTTGCTGTAATGCTCTGCAGGAGGTGGTTTGCTGTAATGCTCTGCAGGAGGTGGTTTGCTGTAATGCTCTGCAGGAGGGGGGTTGCTGTAATGCTCTGCAGGAGGAAGGTTGCTGTAATGCTCTGCAGGAGGGGGGTTGCTGTAATGCTCTGCAGGAGGAAGGTTGCTGTAATGCTCTGCAGGAGGGGGGTTGCTGTAATGCTCTGCAGGAGGGGGGGTTGCTGTAATGCTCTGCAGGAGGGGGGGTTGCTGTAATGCTCTGCAGGAGGGGAGTTGATGTAATGCTCTGCAGGAGGGGGGTTGCTGTAATGCTCTGCAGGAGAGGGGTTGCTGTAATGCTCTGCAGGAGGGGGGTTTTCTGTAATGCTCTGCAGGAGGGGGGTTGCTGTAATGTTCTGCAGTACGGGGGTTGCTGTAATGCTCTGCAGGAGGGGGGTTGCTGTAATGCTCTGCAGGAGGGGGTTGCTGTAATGTAATCTACTGTTACACCAGATATGAGTTGCGCTGGTGACGCTCTGCACCGCGTGCCGGGAACTGACTGCTATTATTTCACAGTCAAAAAAGTTATTTTTTTTTTAAATGCAAGCTCCTGTGACTCCGATATGAGTTGCGCTGGTGACGCTCTGCAGGAGGGGGTTTGCTGTAATGCTCTGCAGGAGGGGGGTTGCTGTAATGCTCTGCAGGAGGGGGTTTGCTGTAATGCTCTGCAGGAGGGGGTTTGCTGTAATGCTCTGCAGGAGGGGGGTTGCTGTAATGCTCTGCAGGAGGGGGGTTGCTGTAATGCTCTGCAGGAGGGGGGTTGCTGTAATGCTCTGCAGAAGGAAGGTTGCTGTAATGCTCTGCAGGAGGGGGGTTGCTGTAATGCTTGGCAGGAAGGGGGTTGCTGTAATGCTCGGCAGGAGGGGGGTTGCTGTAATGCTCTGCAGGAGGAGGGTTAGCTCCTGTGACACCGATATGGTGGCGCTGGGCACTGGCAGTAGTGGGCACAGTACACGCTGGCAGGCAGCTGCAATTATATTACACAGGGGGAAGCAGACTGGTGAACTGGCCGTAATCAGTGCTTTCTGGGAGAGGAGCGAGGACTGGAGCGGGGACTGAACGCCGCCGCGCTAACGCTTCCCTACTAGATCAGCAGCCGCCGCTGTGGCAAATCCAGCCACATTGAGAACTGTTGGACGGTATCCGTGACGATCCCTGGGACTATGGGCCCTGGGCGATGTGGCCCTGTAAATACAGAACTTGGGCATATTGCATGTTATTTCCCTGTTTCTGGGCCTAATGGATCCATTTGTACCCTGCTGGGGGGGTTTCTATTGTCCCATTGTGTAGTAACTTCTCAGTTCAGGAGATAATGGGGGAGACACAGTGATTGATGCAATTATCTCCTAGACAGAGGGGAGGAATATGTGTGGGGTGTAACTACAATGTTATCGGGTAATGTATGATAATGTGTGTGTCCCTCTCCTTCAGGGGAGCAGGTAATAAAAGGGGCTGCAAGCTAGCCGCCAGGGAGTTCACCTCCAAGCTACGTGTCGTCTAGTTCTTGGAGGGATGGGATTGATACCCGCTACCTGCATCTCATTCTGATGGTTCCTGTCTACCAGCGGAGATACTGCCCTTCACCCGGCCTCTCCGCTACACTATACTATAATATACTGCACTTCACCCGGCCTCTCCGCTACACTATACTATAATATACTGCACTTCACCCTGCCTCTCCGCTACACTGTACTATAATATACTGCACTTCACCCTGCCTCTCTGCTACACTATACTATAATATACTGCACTTCACCCTGCCTCTCCGCTACACTGTACTATAATATACTGCACTTCACCCTGCCTCTCCGCTACACTGTACTATAATATACTGCACTTCACCCCGCCTCTCCGCTACACTATACTATAATATACTGCACTTCACCCTGCCTCTCCGCTACACTATACTATAATATACTGCACTTCACCCTGCCTCTCCGCTACACTGTACTATAATATACTGCCCTTCACCCGGCCTCTCCGCTACACTATACTATAATATACTGCACTACACCCTGCCTCTCCGCTACACTATACTATAATATACTGCACTTCACCCTGCCTCTCCGCTACACTATACTATAATATACTGCACTTCACCCTGCCTCTCCGCTACACTGTACTATAATATACTGCACTTCACCCTGCCTCTCCGCTACACTGTACTATAATATACTGCACTTCACCCTGCCTCTCCGCTACACTATAATATACTGCACTTCACCCTGCCTCTCCGCTACACTTATACTATAATATACTGCACTTCACCCTGCCTCTCCGCTACATACTATAATATACTGCACTTCACCCTGCCTCTCCGCTACACTACTATAATATACTGCACTTCACCCTGCCTCTCCGCTACACTGTACTATAATATACTGCACTTCACCCTGCCTCTCCGCTACACTGTACTATAATATACTGCACTTCACCCTGCCTCTCCGCTACACTGTATATATACTGCACTTCACCCTGCCTCTCCGCTACACTGTACTAATATACTGCACTTCACCCTGCCTCTCCGCTACACTGTACTATAATATACTGCACTTCACCCTGCCTCTCCGCTACACTATACTATAATATACTGCACTTCACCCTGCCTCTTCCGCGACAACTGTACTATAATATACTGCACTTCACCCTGCCCTCCGCTACACTATACTATAATATACTGCACTACACCTGCCTCGCCGCTACACTGTACTAATATACTGCCTTCACCCTCCTCGTCCGCTACAACTGTACTATAATATACTGCACTAGCCCGACCCCCTGCCTACTCCGCTAAAACTGTACTATAATATACTGCACTACACCCTGCCCTCTCCGCTACACCCTGTACTATAATATACTGCACTTCACCCTGCCTCTCCGCTACACTATACTATAATATACTGCACTTACACCTGCCTCTTCCGCTACACTGTACTATAATATACTGCACTTCACCCTGCCTCTCCGCTACACGGTACTAGAATATACTGCACTGCACCCACACCCCTGCCTCTTCTCCGCTACACCTGTACTATAATATACTGCACTTCCACCCGCCTCTCCGCTACCTGTACTATAATATAACTGCACTGCACCCTGGCCTCTCCGCTACACTATACTATAATATACTGCACTTCACCCTGCCTCTCCGCTACACTATACTATAATATACTGCACTTCACCCTGCCTCTCCGCTACACTGTACTATAATATACTGCACTTCACCCTGCCTCTCCGCTACACTATACTATAATATACTGCACTTCACCCTGCCTCTCCGCTACACTGTACTATAATATACTGCACTTCACCCTCTCTCCGCTACACTGTATATATATACTGCACTTCACCCTGCCTCTCCGCTACACTATACTATAATATACTGCACTTCACCCTGCCTCTCCGCTACACTACTATAATATACTGCACACCCTGCCTCTCCGCTACACTGTACTATAATATACTGCACTTCACCCTGCCTCTCCGCTACACTGTACTATAATATACTGCACTTCACCCTGCCTCTCCGCTACACTGTACTATAATATACCACTTCACCCTGCCTCTCCGCTACACTGTACTATAATATACTGCACTTCACCCTGCCTCTCCGCTACACTGTACTATAATATACTGCACTTCACCCTGCCTCTCCGCTACACTGTACTATAATATACTGCCACTTCACCCTGCCTCTCCGCTACACTGTACTATAATATACTGCACTTCACCCTGCCTCTCCGCTACACTGTACTATAATATACTGCACTTCACCCTGCCTCTCCGCTACACTATACTATAATATACTGCACTTCAACCTGCCTCTCCGCTACACTATACTATAATATACTGCACTTCACCCGGCCTCTCCGCTACACTATACTATAATATAGTGCACTTCACCCGGCCTCTCCGCTACACTGTACTATATATAGTGCACTTCAGCCCTGCCTCTCCGCTACACTATACTATAATATACTGCACTATCACCCGGCTCTCCGCTACACTGTACTATAATATACTGCACTTCACCCCTGCCTCTCCGCTACACTATACTATAATATACTGCACTTCACCCTGCCTCTCCGCTACACTAGTACTATAATATACTGCACTTCACCCTGCCTCTCCGCTACACTATCTATAATATACTGCACTTCACCCTGCCCTCTCCCGCTACACTATACTATACATATACTGCACATCACCTGCCCTCTCCGCCTACCACTAGAGCTATAATATCACTGCACTTCACCCCGGCTCGTCCAGATACACTATACTATAATATACTGCAAGTCCCCTGCTCTCCACTACACTAACTATACATAATATACTCGCACTCTCACCCCCGCCTCTCCGCTACACTATACTATAATATACTGCACTTCACCCTGCCTCTCCGCTACACTGTACTATTAATACTGCACTTCAACCCTCCTTTTCTCCGCTACACTGATACTAAATTATACTGAACTGTTCACCCTTGCCTCTCCCTACACTGTATCTATAATACTGCACTTCACCTGCCTCTCCGCTCATTATACTACTAATATACTGCATTTACACCCTGCCTCTCCGCTACACTGCCTATAATATACTGCACTTCACCCGCTCTCCCGCTACACTGTACTATAAATACGCACCTTCACCCTGCCTCTCCGCTACACTATACTATAATATATCTGCACTTCACCCTGCCTCTCCGCTACACTGTACTATAATATACTGCACTTCACCCTGCCTCTCCGCTACACTGTACTATAATATACTGCACTTCACCCTGCCTCTCCGCTACACTGTACTATAATATACTGCACTTCACCCTGCCTCTCCGCTACACTGTACTATAATATACTGCACTTCACCCTGCCTCTCCGCTACACTAGTACTATAATATACTGCACTTCACCCTGCCTCTCCGCTACACTATACTATAATATACTGCACTTCACCCTGCCTCTCCGCTACACTATACTATAATATACTGCACTTCACCCTGCCTCTCCGCTACACTGTACTATAATATACTGCACTTCACCCGGCCTCTCCGCTACACTATACTATAATATACTGCACTTCACCCGGCCTCTCCGCTACACTGTACTATAATATACTGCACTTCACCCTGCCTCTCCGCTACACTGTACTATAATATACTGCACTTCACCCTGCCTCTCCGCTACACTATACTATAATATACTGCACTTCACCCCGCCTCTCCGCTACACTATACTATAATATACTGCACTTCACCCCGCCTCTCCGCTACACTATACTATAATATACTGCACTTCACCCCGCCTCTCCGCTACATTATACTATAATATACTGCACTTCACCCTGCCTCTCCGCTACACTGTACTATAATATACTGCATTTCACCCGGCCTCTCCGCTACACTGTACTATAATATACTGCACTTCACCCTGCCTCTCCGCTACACTGTACTATAATATACTGCACTACACCCGGCCTCTCCGCTACACTGTACTATAATATACTGCACTTCACCCTGCCTCTCCGCTACACTATACTATAATATACTGCCCTTCACCCTGCCTCTCCGCTACACTGTACTATAATATACTGCATTTCACCCGGCCTCTCCGCTACACTGTACTATAATATACTGCACTTCACCCTGCCTCTCCGCTACACTGTACTATAATATACTGCACTACACCCGGCCTCTCCGCTACACTGTACTATAATATACTGCACTTCACCTGCCTCTCCGCTACACTGTACTATAATATACTGCACTTCACCCTGCCTCTCCGCTACACTGTACTATAATATACTGCACTTCACCCTGCCTCTCCGCTACACTGTACTATAATATACTGCACTTCACCCTGCCTCTCCGCTACACTGTACTATAATATACTGCACTTCACCCTGCCTCTCCGCTACACTGTACTATAATATACTGCACTTCACCCTGCCTCTCCGCTACACTATACTATAATATACTGCACTTCACCCGCCTCTCCGCTACACTATACTATAATATACTGCACTTCACCCCGCCTCTCCGCTACACTATACTATAATATACTGCACTTCACCCCGCCTCTCCGCTACAGTATACTATAATATACTGCACTTCACCCTGCCTCTCCGCTACACTGTACTATAATATACTGCACTACACCCGCCTCTCCGCTACACTATACTATAATATACTGCACTACACCCGGCCTCTCCGCTACACTATACTATAATATACTGCACTTCACCCTGCCTCTCCGCTACACTGTACTATAATATACTGCACTTCACCCTGCCTCTCCGCTACACTATACTATAATATACTGCACTTCACCCCGCCTCTCCGCTACACTATACTATAATATACTGCACTTCACCCCGCCTCTCCGCTACAGTATACTATAATATACTGCACTTCACCCTGCCTCTCCGCTACACTGTACTATAATATACTGCACTACACCCGGCCTCTCCGCTACAGCCGCACTGTCCCTCCTCTCACTGTGACTGCAGCTTCCGAATGAATCTAAGATGGCTGCTGTCCAGGAGGTGGGAGGGTCTGGGAAGGAGGGGCTGCTGCTGATTGGCTGGAATGTGTCTGCTGACTGTGAGGTACAGGGTCAAAGTTTACTCAAAGATGATGTATAGGGGGCGGACCGAACATCGCATATGATCACCCGCTGCGGCGAACGCAAACAAGCTATGTTCACCGGCGAATAGTTCAGGAATACTGTATATTGTGGGGCACAGTGTAGCGGTATACTGTATATTGTGTGGCACAGTGCAGAGGTATACTGTATATTGTGGGGCACAGTGTAGCGGTATACTGTATATTGTGTGGCACAGTGTAGAGGTATACTGTATATTGTGTGGCACAGTGTAGAGGTATACTGTATATTGTGTGGCACAGTGTAGAGGTATACTGTATATTGTGGGGCATAGTGTAGCGGTATACTGTATATTGTGGGGCACAGTGTAGAGGTATACTGTATATTGTGTGGCACAGTGTAGAGGTATACTGTATATTGTGGGGCACAGTGTAGAGGTATACTGTATATTGTGGGGCATAGTGTAGCGGTATACTGTATATTGTGGGGCACAGTGTAGAGGTATACTGTATATTGTGTGGCACAGTGTAGAGGTATACTGTATATTGTGTGGCACAGTGTAGAGGTATACTGTATATTGTGGGGCACAGTGTAGCGGTATACTGTATATTGTGGGGCACAGTGTAGAGGTATACTGTATATTGTGTGGCACAGTGTAGAGGTATACTGTATATTGTGGGGCACAGTGTAGAGGTATACTGTATATTGTGGGGCACAGTGTAGAGGTATACTGTATATTGTGTGGCACAGTGTAGGGGTATACTGTATATTGTGTGGCACAGTGTAGAGGTATACTGTATATTGTGTGGCACAGTGTAGAGGTATACTGTATATTGTGTGGCACAGTGCAGAGGTATACTGTATATTGTGGGGCACAGTGTAGAGGTATACTGTATATTGTGTGGCACAGTGTAGAGGTATACTGTATATTGTGTGGCACAGTGTAGAGGTATACTGTATATTGTGTGGCACAGTGTAGAGGTATACTGTATATTGTGTGGCACAGTGTAGAGGTATACTGTATATTGTGTGGCACAGTGTAGAGGTATACTGTATATTGTGTGGCACAGTGTAGAGGTATACTGTATATTGTGTGGCACAGTGTAGAGGTATACTGTATATTGTGTGGCACAGTGTAGAGGTATACTGTATTTGTGTGGCACAGTGTAGAGGTATACTGTATATTGTGTGGCACAGTGTAGAGGTATACTGTATATTGTGTGGCACAGTGTAGAGGTATACTGTATATTGTGTGGCACAGTGTAGAGGTATACTGTATATTGTGTGGCACAGTGTAGAGGTATACTGTATATTGTGGGGCACAGTGTAGAGGTATACTGTATATTGTGTGGCCCAGTGTAGAGGTATACTGTATATTGTGTGGCCCAGTGTAGAGGTATACTGTATATTGTGTGGCCCAGTGTAGAGGTATACTGTATATTGTGTGGCACAGTGTAGAGGTATACTGTATATTGTGTGGCACAGTGTAGAGGTATACTGTATATTGGGGGGCACAGTGTAGAGGTATACTGTATATTGGGGGGCACAGTGTAGAGGTATACTGTATATTGTGTGGCACAGTGTAGAGGTATACTGTATATTGTGGGGCACAGTGTAGAGGTATACTGTATATTGTGTGGCACAGTGTAGAGGTATACTGTATATTGTGTGGCACAGTGTAGAGGTATACTGTATATTGTGGGGCACAGTGTAGCGGTATACTGTATATTGTGGGGCACAGTGTAGAGGTATACTGTATATTGTGTGACACAGTGTAGAGGTATACTGTATATTGTGGGGCACAGTGTAGCGGTATACTGTGTATTGTGGGGCACAGTGTAGCGGTATACTGTGTATTGAGGGGCACAGTGTAGTGGTATACTGTGTATTGGGGGCACAGTGTAGAGGTATACTGTATATTGGGGGGCACAGTGTAGAGGTATACTGTATATTGGGGGCACAGTGTAGAGGTATATTGTGGGGCACAGTGTAGAGGTATACTGTATATTGGGGGGCACAGTGTAGAGGTATACTGTATATTGTGGGCACAGTGTAGAGGTATACTGTATATTGTGGGGCACAGTGTAGAGGTATACTGTATTGTGGGGCACAGTGTAGAGGTATACTGTATATTGTGGGGCACAGTGTAGAGTTATACTGTATATTGTGTGGCACAGTGTAGAGTATACTGTATATTGTGGGGCACAGTGTAGCGGTATACTGTATATTGTGTGGCACAGTGTAGCGGTATACTGTATATTGTGTGGCACAGTGTAGCGGTATACTGTATATTGTGTGGCACAGTGTAGAGGTATACTGTATATTGTGGGGCACAGTGTAGAGGTATACTGTATATTGTGGGGCACAGTGTAGCGGTATACTGTATATTGTGGGGCACAGTGTAGAGGTATACTGTATATTGTGTGGCACAGTGTAGAGGTATACTGTATATTGTGGGGAACAGTTTAGCGGTATACTGTATATTGTGGGGCACAGTTTAGCGGTATACTGTATATTGTGGGGCACAGTTTAGCGGTATACTGTATATTGTGGGGCACAGTGTAGGCTATATCTGTATAACATAAACATACTCCACATGAACACTTACAGTTACTTGGCCCTTGGGGATCTCGGACGCCACTTTCACACTTGGCCGGGATCTCGGACGCCACTTCCACACTTGGCCGGGGTCTCGGACGCCACTTCCACACTTTGGCCGGGGTCTCGGCGGAGCTGATGTTGTGTTTTATTCTAATGAGAAAGATTTCATAATAAGGATTTGGAGAAGGGGCAGAGGGATAGCAGAGCAGGGAGAGGCCGGTGCTGCTACTAGGGGGGAGTAATAAAGCCCACCATAATGCCCCCCCAGTAGAAATAATTCTCCTTATGATGTGACAGTGAAAAATATCCCCCTTGTAATGCCCCCAGTTGAGCTAATGTTCCCATAGTGCCCCCATAATGTGCCAGTATAAAATACCCCTATATAGTGCCCCCAGTAAATGCCTCCATAGTGCTCCTCTCCCCCCTTTCTCCTAGTGCCCCCCCATAATGTACCAGTATAAAATGCCCCATTAGATGCCCTCAGTGTCCACCATAATTTGCAAGTATAAAATACCCCTTCTTGGTGCCCCCCGTAGATGACCCCATAGTATTCCTCTCCCCCTTCCTCATAGTACCCACCATAATGTGTCCCAGTATAAAATGCTACTGTACAGAGCCCCCCATATAAAACACCCCTTCTTTGTGGCCTCATTAGATGCCCCTATAGTGCCCCCAATAATGTGCCAGTAATAACAGACCCCCATCATGTGCCAGTAGCCAGAGACCCCCATCATGTGCCAGTAGCCAGAGACCCCCATTATGTGCCAGTAGCCAGAGACTTACAAAAAAACGTTTTCTATGATATTCAGATGAAGCTGTAAGGAGCCCAGAGGGGCGTTATTCTTTGTCCACGGTGCCCAGGAACGCCCCGCTGAAGGGCCGTGCCCGCCTGAATTTGAAAACTAAGAACTCCTCCAAGATCCCCTAAATCGCCTCCCAGAGGCGAGGCTAAGTGCTCCCCCCCCAGCGCCGCCCTCTGCGGCAAACACCCCGCATCCGACATTCCTGCGCAGGCGCAGTGCCGGCGATTGCCTGCGCGATTATAAGACGACTGAGGGCAACAGCCCAGTGACACCTCTGGGAGGCGATCTTGGAGGAGTTCTTAGTTTTCAAATTCAGGCGGGCACGGCACTCCAGAGGGGCGTTCCTGGGCACCGTGGACAAAGAATAACGCCCCTCTGGGCTCCTTACAGCGTCATCTGAATATCAGAAGAAATGACAAGACACAGAATAAAAAGAACAAGACGGATGGAAATCAGGTCCTTTATTACACATGGATTCATTAATTATTTTTGCTAATATGCTAGACACAGGTTCCCTTTAAAGCAAGGACATCTACCTGAGGAGGATTGCTACCAAGGATAAAGCCAGCATTAGGGCATCCTACAGACAGCTGAGGAATAGTGCAGCCTGGTCTGGGAGTGTTGTTTTACCCTCCGAGTATCTTGCAAAGACCATTACCTGCCATTAACATAAATCCTGCTATTTATTGCTGCTGCAACTTGGAACTGAATTCAAATTGTATAAAGTTGAACTGTTTCCAGTAAAGTTCACCATAACCTGTGTTCCTCACTTATTACTCCTATAAATCCGTGTGCCACAGGCACTGGCGTCACGTTTCTTAAAGGGACCTTGCCCCAGGCACATTAAACACCTGCAACATCCAGGGCACCTCACCCACCATCAGGCCTGGTCCCTAAATACAGAGTGTGCCCCAGAGGACCCCTGTGCCAGCCTCTCCATCACTGCTGTACGCCTGCCCAGGGACTCCGTACAAACTGAGTAACCCTCGCTTGCCCATTAACCGTGACCCCACATCGCAATACCCTGCAGGTCGGCGTCCTGCATATTTTGGCGTCGTGAACAGGATTTACGGATTATTCCTGCGCCATTGTGGAATTTAACTGTGTGCCGTTCTTTGCCCATAAAGTGACTGAGCCCTACTTGTTTATTGGAAAGATTGCTGGGCCCAAGAACTGTAACAATCGCGGTGTGAAGATTTTATTGCATGGACTGTTTGCCGTTTAAGTCACCGCTTGCTGTCAGTGAATAGACAGCGATGTGCTCAAAGATGGCCGCTTAACCTGACTGGATTATTGGTGCGCCTCATTCTATCCGTTTGGCGTGAAAAAGACAAAGGAAAGGTACTGCCCAGCCTGCAAGAAGGAAAAACGCCGCCCTGTCTGGAAAGAAGATCCCGCCTACCTTCATTCCCGGAGCTCCAAGAGGCCGCGGCTACCTTCTGAGGCCGCGCGTGGGACTCCCTTCTGTAACCACGCATCTCGCGAGATTTGGAGCGAGCACCGCCGGAGTAAGTACAAACTTTCGTATTCACCGGCCCCTTCATATTTCTGTACCGGGGAGGCCCGATCCTTGCCAGGAGATCGGAGAAGGTCCCCTACTAGTAATAAGAGACTTGACCTGGGGGAAAAATCCGTCTACCTTAGCGCCGGTCCGCTCCGCAGTTTCTTAAAGGGCCATACTCACTCCATTGCCCCCTCAGAAACGTTCTGAGGAAGCGGGGCAGGCGGCCCCAGATGTGCCTTCGGAAGTGCCCGCAGCTGACAATAGGGCGCCTGCCGCCGCGCCAGCATCAAGCCTGATGCCACTGACCATGCCGTATTATTTTGGGGGCCCCTGGTTCCCGCGACATTTTGGGGAAGCCCATAAATAAAAGGGAACCTGTCGCCTGTATTTTGTGCATAGAGCTGAGGACATGGCCGCTAGCACCTCTGCAATACCCAGTCCCCATAGCTCTGTGTGCTTTTATTGTGTAAATACATATGCAAATTACCCTGAGATGAGTCCGAGCCTGAAAATATGGCGGGAAGTACAAAAAGGCGTAATAATTATTGAATTCGTCTGCAAATGAAATTAAAAGTGTAATTTATATGTTTGGGGTAACACAATGGGCATGTAGAAGCGCTCAGTGGGGGGAGCATAGTAGAGGTGGCACAGAGACCAGATCCTGGCCCTGTTCTACCCAATCTCTGCTGAACAGCAAATGGAGATCCTCCTGGCCCAGTTAGAAGGGCCGCCCGCAGGGTAGTCGTGTCAGGGCCCCGTTCTGAGAAGAGTAGCCTGGAGCAGATCTTTGATCGCCTCGGCACCACGCTTGAGGCCAGAACGGTGTCCGAAGTTAAAATGCTATTTATTTATTTTTTTGCAGGAAGCAACAGCCCGGGGAGTCGCTCCGTGATGTTGCTCTGTCCTTGCAAGAGACCCTGCGGGCTGTGGTCCAGGTGGACCCCAAAGAGGCCGAGGACCAGGACAGGACTCTTAGAGAGCAGTTCATTGCGGGTATAAGTACTGAGCACTTAAAGGGATTCTGTCACCAGGATTCACCCCCTCCAGATAAAAATATGGTTATGTTCAGGGAGCTTTAACCATTCCTAATGTGGTCTTATAAATGGAATCTGTAGGCTCGTTTTGCTAAAAATAAGGTGCCCAAGGGGATGTAAATGGATCCAAGCTGCCGCCAGCACCCGCCACCATCCGTGCCCAGCTCCGCCTCATAATCTTCTGTGACGCCTCCCGCTCTCCTTCCCTCCCCCCTCCTCCTGCTGTAACGTCACAGCGATGTTACAGCAGGAGGAGGGGGGAGGCGTCACAGCGATGTTACAGCAGGAGGAGGGGGGAGGCGTCACAGCGATGTTACAGCAGGAGGAGGGGGGAGGCGTCACAGCGATGTTACAGCAGGAGGAGGGGGGAGGCGTCACAGCGATGTTACAGCAGGAGGAGGGGGGAGGCGTCACAGCGATGTTACAGCAGGAGGAGGGGGGAGGAGTCACAGCGATGTTACAGCAGGAGGAGGGGGGAGGCGTCAAAGCGATGTTACAGCAGGAGGAGGGGGGAGGCGTCACAGCGATGTTACAGCAGGAGGAGGGGGGAGGCGTCACAGCAATGTTACAGCAGGAGGAGGCGTCACAGCGATGTTACAGCAGGAGGAGGGGGAGGTGTCACAGCGATGTTACAGCAGGAGGAGGCGTCACAGCGATGTTACAGCAGGAGGAGGCGTCACAGCGATGTTACAGCAGGAGGAGGCGTCACAGCGATGTTACAGCAGGAGGAGGGGGAGGCGTCACAGCGATGTTACAGCAGGAGGAGGGGGGAGGCGTCACAGCGATGTTACAGCAGGAGGAGGGGGGAGGCGTCACAGCGATGTTACAGCAGGAGGAGGGGGGAGGCGTCACAGCGATGTTAAAGCAGGAGGAGGGGGGAGGCGTCACAGCGATGTTACAGCAGGAGGAGGGGGGAGGCGTCACAGCGATGTTACAGCAGGAGGAGGGGGGAGGCGTCACAGCGATGTACAGCAGGAGGAGGGGGGAGGCGTCACAGCGATGTTACAGCAGGAGGAGGGAGGAGGCGTCACAGCGATGTTACAGCAGGAGGAGGGGGGAGGCGTCACAGCGATGTTACAGCAGGAGGAGGGGGGAGGCGTCACAGCGATGTTACAGCAGGAGGAGGGGGAGGTGTCACAGCGATGTTACAGCAGGAGAGGCGTCACAGCGATGTTACAGCAGGAGGAGGCGTCACAGCGATGTTACAGCAGGAGGAGGGGGGAGGCGTCACAGCGATGGTACAGCAGGGGAGGGGGGAGGCGTCACAGCGATGTTACAGCAGGAGGAGGGGGGAGGCGTCACAGCGATGTTACAGCAGGAGGAGGGGGGAGGCGTCACAGCGATGTTACAGCAGGAGGAGGGGGGAGGCGTCACAGCGATGTTACAGCAGGAGGGGGGGGAGGCGTCACAGCGATGTTACAGCAGGAGGAGGGGGGAGGCGTCACAGCGATGTTACAGCAGGAGGAGGGGGAGGAGTCAAGCGATGTTACAGCAGGAGGAGGGGGGAGGTGTCACAGCGATGTTACAGCAGGAGGGGGGGGAGCGTCACAGCGATGTTACAGCAGAAGGAGGCGTCACAGCGATGTTACAGCAGGAGGAGGGGGGAGGCGTCACAGCGATGTTACAGCAGGAGGAGGGGGGAGGCGTCACAGCGATGTTACAGCAGGAGGAGGGGGGAGGCGTCACAGCGATGTTACAGCAGGAGGAGGGGGGAGGCGTCACAGCAGGAGGAGGGGAGGAGGCGTCACAGCGATGTTACAGCAGGAGGAGGGGGGAGGCGTCACAGCGATGTTACAGCAGGAGAGGGGGGGAGGCGTCACAGCGATGTTACAGCAGGAGGAGGGGGGAGGCGTCACAGCGATGTTACAGCCGGAGAGGGGGGGAGGCGTCACAGCGATGTTACAGCAGGAGGAGGGGGGAGGCGTCACAGCGATGTTACAGCAGGAGGAGGGGGGTGGCGTCACAGCAGGAGGAGGGGGGAGGCGTCACAGCGATGTTACAGCAGGAGGAGGGGGGAGGCGTCACAGCGATGTTACAGCCGGAGAGGGGGGGAGGCGTCACAGCGATGTTACAGCAGGAGGAGGGGGGAGGCGTCACAGCGATGTTACAGCCGGAGAGGGGGGGGAGGCGTCGCAGCGATGTTACAGCAGGAGGAGGGGGGAGGCGTCACAGCGATGTTACAGCAGGAGGGGGGAGGGAGGGAGGGAGAGCGGGAGGAGTCACAGCGATCTTACAGCAGGAGGAGGGGGGAGGCGTCACAGAGGAGGAGGGGGGAGGCGTCACAGCGATGTTACAGCAGGAGGAGGGGGGAGGCGTCACAGCGATGTTACAGCAGGAGGAGGGGGGAGGCGTCAACTGCGATTGTTACAGCAGGAGGAGAGGGGGAGGCGTCACAGCGATGTTACAGCAGGAGGAGGGGGGAGGCGTCACAGCGTGTTACAGCCGGAGGGGGGGGGAGGCGTCACAGCGATGTTACAGCAGGAGGAGGGGGAGGCGTCCCAGCGATGTTACAGCAGGAGGAGGGGGGAGGGTCACAGCGATGTTACAGCAGGAGGACGGGGGGAGGCGTCACAGCGATGTTACAGCAGGAGGAGGGGGGAGGAGTCACAGCGATGTTACAGCAGGAGGAGGGGGGAGGCGTCAAGCGAGTTACAGCAGGAGGAGGGGGGGCCGTCCACAGCGATGGTTACATCAGGCGGAGGGTGGGAGGCGTCACAAGCGGATGTTTTAAAAGCAAGGGCTAGGAGGCGGGGGAGCGAGTCACAGCGATGTTACAGCAGGAGGAGGGGGAGGTGTCACAGCGATGTTACAGCAGGAGGGGGAGGCGACAGCGATGTTACAGCAGGAGGAGGCGTCACAGCGATGTTACAGCAGGAGGAGGGGGGAGGCGTCACAGCGATGTTACAGCAGGAGGAGGGGGGAGGCGTCACAGCGATGTTACAGCAGGAGGAGGGGGGAGGCGTCACAGCGATGTTACAGCAGGAGGAGGGGGGAGGCGTCACAGCGATGTTACAGCAGGAGGAGGGGGGAGGCGTCACAGCGATGTTACAGCAGGAGGAGGGGGGAGGCGTCACAGCGATGTTACAGCAGGAGGAGGGGGGAGGCGTCACAGCGATGTTACAGCAGGAGGAGGGGGGAGGCGTCACAGCGATGTTACAGCAGGAGGAGGGGGAGGCGTCACAGCGATGTTACAGCAGGAGGAGGGGGAGGCGTCACAGCGATGTTACAGCAGGAGGAGGGGGGAGGCGTCACAGCGATGTTACAGCAGGAGGAGGGGGGAGGCGTCACAGCGATGTTACAGGAGGAGGGGGGAGGCGTCACAGCGATGTTACAGCAGGAGGAGGGGGGAGGCGTCACAGCGATGAGCAGGAGGAGGGGGGAGGCGTCACAGCGATGTTACAGCAGGAGGAGGGGGGAGGCGTCACAGCGATGTTACAGCAGGAGGGGGGGGGCGTCACAGCGATGTTACAGCAGGAGGAGGGGGGAGGCGTCACAGCGATGTTACAGCAGGAGGAGGGGGAGGCGTCACAGCGATGTTACAGCAGGAGGAGGGGGGGAGGGTCACAGCGATGTTACAGCAGGAGGAGGGGGAGGCGTCACAGCGATGTTACAGCAGGAGGGGGGGGAGGCGTCACAGCGATGTTACAGCAGGAGAGAGGGGGGAGGGCGTCACAGCGATGTTACAGCAGAAGGGGCGTCACAGCGATGTTACAGCAGGAGGAGGGGGGAGGCGTCACAGCGATGTTACAGCAGGAGGAGGGGGGAGGCGTCACAGCGTTGTTACAGCAGGAGGAGGGGGGAGGCGTCACAGCGATGTTACAGCAGGAGGAGGGGGGAGGCGTCACAGCAGGAGGAGGGGGAGGCGTCACAGCGATGTTACAGCAGGAGGATGGGGGGGAGGCGTCACAGCGATGTTACAGCAGGAGAGGGGGGAGGCGTCACAGCGATGTTACAGCAGGAGGAGGGGGAGGCGTCACAGCGATGTTACAGCCGGAGAGGGGGGGAGGCGTCACAGCGATTGTTACAGCAGGAGGAGGGGGGAGGCGTCACAGCGATGTTACAGCAGGAGGAGGGGTGTGCGTCACAGCAGGAGGAGGGGGGAGGCGTCACAGCGATGTTACGCAGGAGGAGGGGGGAGGCGTCACAGCGATGTTACAGCCGGAGAGGGGGGAGGCGTCACAGCGATGTTACAGCAGGAGGAGGGGGGAGGCGTCACAGCGATGTTACAGCCGGAGAGGGGGGGGAGGCGTCGCAGCGATGTTACAGCAGGAGGAGGGGGGAGGCGTCACAGCGATGTTACAGCAGGAGGGGGAGGGAGGGAGGGAGAGCGGAGGAGTCACAGCGATCTTACAGCAGGAGGAGGGGGGAGGGCGTACAGCAGGAGGAGGGGGGGGAGGCGTCACAGCGATGTTACAGCAGGAGGAGGGGGGAGGCGTCACAGCGATGTTACAGCAGGAGGAGGGGGAGGCGTCCACGCGATGTTACAGCAGGAGGAGGGGGAGGCGTCACAGCGATGTTACAGCAGGAGGGGGGAGGCGTCACAGCGATGTTACAGCAGGAGGAGGGGGGAGGCGTCACAGCGATTACAGCAGGAGGAGGGGGAGGTGTCACAGCGATGTTACAGCAGGAGGGGGGGGAGGCGTCACAGCGATGTTACAGCAGGAGGAGGGGGGAGGCGTCACAGCGATGTTACAGCAGGAGGAGGGGGGAGGTGTCACGCGATGTTACAGCAGGAGAGGGGGGAGGCGTCACTGCGATGTTTACAGCAGGAGGGGGGGGAGGCGTCACAGCGGTTACAGCAGGAGGAGGGGGGAGGCGTCACAGCGATGTTACAGCAGGAGGGGGGGAGGCGTCACAGCGATGTTACAGCAGGAGGAGGGGAGGCGTCACAGCGATGTTACAGCAGGAGGAGGGGGGAGGCGTCACAGCGATGTTACAGCCGGAGAGGGGGGGGAGGCGTCACAGCGATGTTACAGCAGGAGGAGGGGGGGGCGTCACAGCGTTGTTACAGCAGGAGGAGGGGGGAGGCGTCACAGCGATGTTACAGCAGGAGGAGGGGGAGGCGTCACAGCAGGAGGAGGGGGAGGCGTCACAGCGATGTTACAGCAGGAGGAGGGGGGAGGCGTCACAGCGATGTTACAGCAGGAGAGGGGGAGGCGTCACAGCGATGTTACAGGAGGAGGGGGGAGGCGTCACAGCGATGTTACAGCAGGAGGAGGGGGAGGCGTCACAGCGATGTACAGCAGGAGGAGGGGGGAGGCGTCACAGCGATGTTTACAGCAGAGGAGGGGGGAGGCGTCCAGCAGAGGAGGGGGGGGAGGCGTCACAGCGATGTTACAGCAGGAGGAGGGGGGAGGCGTCACAGCGATGTTACAGAGGAGAGGGGGGAGCGTCACAGCGATGTTACAGCAGGAGGAGGGGGGAGGCGTCACAGCGATGTTACAGCCGGAGAGGGGGGGGAGGCGTCACAGCGATGTTACAGCAGGAGGAGGGGGGAGGCGTCACAGCGATTACAGCAGGAGGGGGGAGGGAGGGAGGGAGCGGGAGGAGTCACAGCGGTTACAGAGGAGGGGGGAGGCGTCACAGCTATGTTACAGCAGGAGGAGGGGGAGGCGTCACAGCGATGTTACAGCAGGAGAAGGGGGGAGGCGTCACAGCGATGTTACAGCAGGAGGAGGGGGGAGGCGTCACAGCGATGTTACAAGGAGGGGGGAGGGAGGGAGGGGAGCGGGAGGAGTCACAGCGATCTTTACAGCAGGAGGAGGGGAGGCGTCACAGACAGCAGGAGGGGGGAGGCGTCACAGCTATGTTACAGCAGGAGGAGGGGGGAGGCGTCACAGCGAGGTTACAGCGGAGGAGGGGGGAGGGTTCACAGCGATGTTACAGCAGGAGGGGGGGAGAGTCACAGCGATGTTACAGCAGGAGGAGGGGGGGGTCACAGCGAGCTTACAGCAGGAGGAGGGGGGGAGGGAGGGAGGAGAGCGGGAGGCGTCACAGCGATCTTACAGCAGGAGGAGGGGGAGGCGTCACAGCGAGTTACACAGGAGGAGGGGCGAGGCGTCACAGCGATGTTACAGCAGGAGAGGGGGAGGACGTCACAGCGATGTTACAGCAGGAGGAGGGGGGAGGCGTCACAGCGATGTTAGCAGGCAGGAGGGGGGAGGCGTCACAGCGAGTTACAGCGGAGGAGGGGGGAGGCGTCACAGCGATGTACAGCAGGAGGAGGGGGAGGATTCACAGCGATGTACAGAGGAGGGGGGGGAGGCGTCACAGCGATGTTTACAGCAGGAGGAGGGGGAGGTGTCACAGCGATGTTACAGCAGGAGGAGGGGGAGGCGTCACAGCGATGTTACAGCAGGAGGCGGGGGGAGGCGTCACAGCGATCTTACAGCAGGAGGGGGGGAGGGTCACAGCGATGTTACAGCAGGAGGAGGAGGGAGGCGTCACAGCGATGTTACAGCAGGAGGGGGGGGGAGGCGTCACAGCGATGTTACAGCAGGAGGAGGGGGGAGGCGTCACAGCGATGTTACAGCAGGAGGAGGGGAGGGTCACAGCGTGTACAGCAGGAGGAGGGGGGAGGCGTCACAGCGATGTTACAGCAGGAGGAGGGGGGAGGCGTCACAGCGATGTTTACAGCAGGAGGAGGGGGAGGCGTCACAGCGATGTTACAGCAGGAGGAGGGGGGAGGCGTCACAGCGATGTTACAGCAGGAGGAGGGGGGAGGAGTCACAGCGATGTTACAGCAGGAGGAGGGGGAGGCTCACAGCGATGTTACAGCAGGAGGAGGGGGAGGGTCACAGCGATGTTACAGCAGGGAGGAGGGGGGAGGCGTCACAGCGATGTTACAGCAGGAGGAGGGGGGAAGGGTCACAGCGATCTTACAGCAGGAGGAGGGGAGGCGTCAGCGATGTTACAGCAGGAGAGGGGGGGGAGGCGTCACAGCGATGTTACAGCAGGAGGA
>NW_025334065.1:0-59511 GCF_014858855.1 Bufo gargarizans | reverse complement strand
CTGAATCTGTCAAGGAACACATGCATAAGGAGATTGACGAATGTTAGAGCTTGGGGTGATAGAACACTCCGACAGCCCCTGGGCTTCCCCGGTAGTTCTAGTGCCGAAACGGGACGGCACGACCCGTTTCTGCGTAGACTACTGGAAGTTGAATGACAAGACGGTATCAGACGCCTATCCTATGCCCAGGATAGACGAACTCTTAGATAAGATGGCCCGTGGTCAGTACCTCACGACGATAGATTTGTGTAAGGGGTTCTGGCAGATTCCCCTATCCGAGGATGCCATCCCCAAGTCGGCGTTCGTCACCCCATTTGGCCTGTACCAGTTTAAGGTCATGCCATTTGGGATGAAGAACCTTTCAGAGGATGGTAGATCGGCTATTGGAAGGATCCCAGGAGTTTGCGTGCGCATATTTAGACGATATCGCCATATTCAGCAGCTCCTGGGAAGAACATTTAACCCATATCGGGTTTATCCTAGATAGGATCCGGGAAGCCAACCTGACCCTAAAACCCAGCAAGTGCCATATAGGGATGGCAGAAGTCCAGTATCTGGGACACAGGGTGGGTAGTGGGAAACAGAAGCCAGAACCCGCTAAAATTGAGGCTGTCGCCAAATGGCCAACCCCCCGCACCAAGACCCAGGTATTAGCTTTCTTAGGTACTGCTGGGTATTACCG
Source organism: Bufo gargarizans (assembly GCF_014858855.1). Classification (NCBI taxonomy): domain Eukaryota; kingdom Metazoa; phylum Chordata; class Amphibia; order Anura; family Bufonidae; genus Bufo; species Bufo gargarizans. Next base: position 58,829 of record NW_025334065.1, on the reverse strand, counting down.
GAAATTTGTACCCAATTATAGCGCCGTAGCAAAACCCCTCACTGACCTTACCCGTAAAAATCTCCCTAAGATTGTCACCTGGAGCCCAGAGTGTGAACAGGCATTCCAAAAACTGAAAGACTCTTTGATAAATGCTCCTGTCTTGGCCGCTCCTGATCCAACTAAACGTTTTCTTGTCCACACAGACGCTTCAATGTTTGGATTGGGAGCAGTACTGAGCCAAGTCGGAGCTGATGGCGGCGAGCGTCCTGTAGCTTACTTAAGCAGGAAATTGTTACCCCGAGAGGTAAGCTACGCCGCCATAGAAAAGGAATGCCTGGCCGTGGTGTGGGCCTTAAAGAAATTACAGCCGTACATTTATGGACAACAGTTCTCGCTACTCACCGATCACAACCCGTTGGTATGGCTAAACAGGGTGTCTGGAGACAATGCCCGGCTGTTGTGCTGGAGTTTGGCGCTGCAGCCGTTTGACTTGACAATTCACTACCGCCCTGGGAAGCAGAATGGTAACGCCGACGGGTTGTCCAGACAAACTGACCTTGAACAATGATCGTTGGGTACTCTTCCGGACCTCCCCAAGCCGATCCGTTTGGATCAGACTGTGTATGCTGGCTTGGTTCTGGGGGAGCATTGTGGCAAATCCAGCCACATTGAGAACTGCTGGACGGTATCCGTGACAATCCCTGGGACTATGGGCCCTGGGCGATTTGGCCCTGTAAATACAGAACTTGGGCATATTGCATGTTATTTCCCTGTTTCTGGGCCTAATGTATTCATTTGTACCATGCTGGGTGGGGTTCTATTGTCCCATTGTGTAGTAACTTTTCAGTTTAGGAGATAATGGGGGAGACACAGTGATTGATTCAATTATCTCCTAGACAGAGGGGAGGAATATGTGTGGGGTGTAACTACAATGTTATCGGGTAATGTATGATAATGTGTGTGTCCCTCTCCTTCAGGGGAGCATGTAATAAAAAGGGCTGCAAGCTAGCCGCCAGGGAGTTCACCTCCGAGCTATGTGTCGTCTAGTTCTTGGAGGGATGGGATTTATACCCGCTACCTGCATTTCATTCTGATGGTTTCTGTCTACCAGCGGAGATACTGCCCTTCACCCTGCCTCTCCGCTACACTATACTATAATATACTGCACTTCACCCTGCCTCTCCGCTACACTATACTATAATATACTGCACTTCACCCTGCCTCTCCGCTACACTATACTATAATATACTGCACTTCACCCTGCCTCTCCGCTACACTGTACTATAATATACTGCACTTCACCCTGCCTCTCCGCTACACTGTACTATAATATACTGCACTTCACCCTGCCTCTCCGCTACACTGTACTATAATATACTGCACTTCACCCTGCCTCTCCGCTACACTGTACTATAATATACTGCACTTCACCCTGCCTCTCCGCTACACTGTACTATAATATACTGCACTTCACCCTGCCTCTCCGCTACACTATACTATAATACACTGCACTTCACCCTGCCTCTCCGCTACACTGTACTATAATATACTGCACTTCACCCGGCCTCTCCGCTACACTATACTATAATATACTGCCCTTCACCCGGCCTCTCCGCTACACTATACTATATTATACTGCACTTCACCCTGCCTCTCCACTAAACTGTACTATAATATACTGTACTTCACCCTGCCTCTCCGCTACACTATACTATAATATACTGCACTTCACCCTGCCTCTCCACTAAACTGTACTATAATATACTGCACTTCACCCGGCCTCTCCGCTACACTATACTATAATATACTGCCCTTCACCCGGCCTCTCCGCTACACTATACTATATTATACTGCACTTCACCCTGCCTCTCCACTAAACTGTACTATAATATACTGCACTTCACCCTGCCTCTCCGCTACACTATACTATAATATACTGCACTTCACCCTGCCTCTCCGCTACACTGTGCTATAATATACTGCACTTCACCCTGCCTCTCCGCTACACTGTACTATAATATACTGCACTTCACCCTGCCTCTCCACTACACTATACTATAATATACTGCACTTCACTCCGCCTCTCCGCTACACTGTGCTATAATATACTGCCCTTCACCCGGCCTCTCCGCTACACTATACTATAATATACTGCACTTCACCCTGCCTCTCCGCTACACTATACTATAATATACTGCACTTCACCCTGCCTCTCCGCTACACTGTACTATAATATACTGCACTTCACCCGGCCTCTCCGCTACACTATACTATAATATACTGCACTTCACCCTGCCTCTCCGCTACATACTGTATATATAACCACTACACCCGGCCTCTCCGCTACACTGTACTATAATATACTGCACTTCACCCGGCCTCTCCGCTACACTATACTATAATATACTGCACTTCACCCTGCCTCTCCGCTACACTGTACTATAATATACTGCACTTCACCCGCCTCTCCGCTACACTATACTATAATATACTGCACTTCACCCTGCCTCTCCGCTACACTATACTATAATATACTGCCCTTCACCCTGCCTCTCCGCTACACTATACTATAATATACTGCACTTCACCCTGCCTCTCCGCTACACTATACTATAATATACTGCACTTCACCCTGCCTCTCCGCTACACTATACTATAATATACTGCACTTCACCCGCATCTCCGCTACACTATACTATAATATACTGCACTTCACCCTGCCTCTCCGCTACTCTATACTATAATATACTGCACTTCACCCGGCATCTCCGCTACACTGTTCTATAATATACTGCACTTCACCCTGCCTCTCCGCTACACTGTACTATAATATACTGCACTTCACCCTGCCTCTCCGCTACACTGTACTATAATATACTGCACTTCACCCTGCCTCTCCGCTACACTGTACTATAATATACTGCACTTCACCCGGCCTCTCCGCTACACTGTACTATAATATACTGCACTACACCCGGCCTCTCCGCTACACTGTACTATAATATACTGAACTTCACCCTGCCTCTCCGCTACACTGTACTATAATATACTGCACTTCACCCGGCCTCTCCGCTACACTGTACTATAATATACTGCACTTCACCCGGCCTCTCCGCTACACTGTACTATAATATACTGAACTTCACCCTGCCTCTCCGCTACACTGTACTATAATATACTGCACTTCACCCCGCCTCTCCGCTACACTATACTATAATATACTGCACTTCACCCGGCCTCTACGCTACACTATACTATAATATACTGCACTTCACCCTGCCTCTCCGCTACACTGTACTATAATATACTGCACTTCACCCTGCCTCTCCGCTACACTGTACTATAATATACTGCACTTCACCCGGCCTCTCCGCTACACTGTACTATAATATACTGCACTTCACCCGGCCTCTCCGCTACACTGTACTATAATATACTGCACTTCACCCTGCCTCTCCGCTACACTGTACTATAATATACTGCACTACACCCTGCCTCTCCGCTACACTGTACTATAATATACTGCCCTTCACCCGGCCTCTCCGCTACACTGTACTATAATATACTGCACTTCACCCGGCCTCTCCGCTACACTATACTATAATATACTGCCCTTCACCCGGCCTCTCCGCTACACTGTACTATAATATACTGCACTTCACCCTGCCTCTCCGCTACACTATACTATAATATACTGCACTTCACCCTGCCTCTCCGCTACACTGCACTATAATATACTGCACTTCACCCGGCCTCTCGCTACACTGTACTATAATATACTGCACTTCACCCGGCCCTCCTACACTACTATAATATACTGCACTACCCTGCCTCTCGCTACACTGCACTATAATATACTGCACTTCACCCTGCCTCTCCGCTACACTGCACTATAATATACTGCACTTCACCCGGCCTCTCCGCTACACTGTACTATAATATACTGCACTTCACCCGGCCTCTCCGCTACACTATACTATAATATACTGCACTTCACCCTGCCTCTCCGCTACACTATACTATAATATACTGCTCTTCACCCTGCCTCTCCGCTACACTATACTATAATATACTGCACTTCACCCTGCCTCTCCGCTACACTGTACTATAATATACTGCACTTCACCCTGCCTCTCCGCTACACTGTACTATAATATACTGCACTTCACCCGGCCTCTCCGCTACACTGTACTATAATATACTGCACTTCACCCTGCCTCTCCGCTACACTGTACTATAATATACTGCACTTCACCCTGCCTCTCCGATACACTATACTATAATATACTGCACTTCACCCTGCCTCTCCGCTACACTATACTATAATATACTGCACTTCACCCTGCCTCTCCGCTACACTATACTATAATATACTGCTCTTCACCCTGCCTCTCCGCTACACTATACTATAATATACTGCAATTCACCCTGCCTCTCCGCTACACTATACTATAATATACTGCACTTCACCCGGCCTCTCCGCTACACTATACTATAATATACTGCACTTCCCCCGGCCTCTCCGCTACACTACAGTCATGTGAAAAAATTAGGACACCCTTTGAAAGCATGTGGTTTTTTGTAACATTTTTAATAAAAGGTTATTTCATCTCCGTTTCAACAATACAGAGAGATTAAAGTAATCCGACTAAACAAAGAAAACTGAAGAAAAGTCTTTTCCAGATCTTCTGTAAATGTCATTCTACAAAAATGCCTATTCTAACTGAGGAAAAAGATAGGACACCCTCACATGTATTCCCTCTTAAATTGGCTCAGATCTCACACAGGTATATCACACCAGGTGCACATAATTAGTAGATCGTTACTCTGCATGTTGAATGAGGCTTGCCCTATTTAAACCTCAGACATTTAGTTTGGTGTGCTCCTGACTGTTGAAGTGAGAGTGAGCACCATGGTGAGAGCAAAAGAGCTGTCAGAGGACTTCAGAAAAAAGATTGTAGCAGCCTATGAGTCTGGGAAGGGATTTAAAAAGATCTCAAAAGATTTTGAAATCAGCCATTCCACTGTCCGGAAGATAGTCTACAAGTGGAGGGCTTTCAAAACAACTGCCAACATGCCCAGGACTGGTCGCCCCAGCAAGTTCACCCCAAGAGCAGACCGCAAGATGCTAAAAGAGGTCTCCAAAAACCCTAAAGTGTAATCTCGAGAACTACAGCAGGCTCTGGCTACTGTTGATGTAGAAGTACATGCCTCTACAATCAGAAAGAGACTGTACAAGTTTAACTTGCATGGGAGGTGTGCAAGGAGGAAACCTTTGCTTTCCAAGAGAAACATCGAGGCCAGACTGACATTTGCCAGAGATAAAGTTGACAAAGACCAGGACTTCTGGAATAATGTTCTTTGGACAGATGAGTCCAAAATTGAATTATTTGGACACAACAGCAGAGGACATGTTTGGCGTAAACCAAACACAGCATTCCAAGAAAAGAACCTCATACCAACTGTGAAGCATGGAGGTGGAAGTGTCATGGTTTGGGGCTGCTTTGCTGCAGCAGGACCTGGTCAGCTCACCATCATAGAATCCACGATGAATTCTACTGTGTATCAGAAGGTGCTTGAAGAACATGTGAGACCATCAGTTAGAAAATTAAAGCTGAAGCGGAACTGGACCATGCAACATGACAATGACCCAAAACATACTAGTAAATCAACCAAAGATTGGCTGAAAAAGAAGAAATGGAGAGTCCTGGAATGGCCAAGTCAAAGTCCAGATTTGAATCCCATTGAGATGCTGTGGGGTGACTTGAAAAGGGCTGTACGTGCAAGAAACCCCTCAAACATCTCACAGCTGAAAAAGTTCTGCATTGAGGAGTGGGGTAAAATTTCCTCAGACCGATGTCGAAGACTGGTAGATGGCTACAAGAACCGTCTCACTGCAGTTATTTCAGCCAAAGGAGGTAACACTCGCTATTAGGGGCAAGGGTGTCCTATCTTTTTCCTCAGTTAGAATAGGCATTTTTGTAGAATGACATTTACAGAAGATCTTGAAAAGACTTTTCTTCAGTTTTCTTTGTTTAGTCGGATTACTTTAATCTCTCTGTATTGTTGAAACGGAGATGAAATAACCTTTTATTAAAAATGTTACAAAAAACCACATGCTTTCAAAGGGTGTCCTAATTTTTTCACATGACTGTATACTATAATATACTGCTCTTCACCCTGCCTCTCCGCTACACTGTACTATAATATACTGCACTTCACCCTGCCTCTCCGCTACACTATACTATAATATACTGCACTTCACCCTGCCTCTCCGCTACACTATACTATAATATACTGCTCTTCACCCTGCCTCTCCGCTACACTATACTATAATATACTGCACTTCACCCTGCCTCTCCGCTACACTGTACTATAATATACTGCACTTCACCCGGCCTCTCCGCTACACTATACTATAATATACTGCACTTCACCCTGCCTCTCCGCTACACTGTACTATAATATACTGCACTTCACCCGGCCTCTCCGCTACACTATACTATAATATACTGCACTTCACCCGGCCTCTCCTGCTACACTGTACTATAATATACTGCACTTCACCCGGCCTCTCCGCTACACTATACTATAATATACTGCACTTCACCCTGCCTCTCCGCTACACTGTACTATAATATACTGCACTTCACCCGGCCTCTCCGCTACACTGTACTATAATATACTGCACTTCACCCTGCCTCTCCGCTACACTATACTATAATATACTGCACTTCACCCGGCCTCTCCGCTACACTATACTATAATATACTGCCCTTCACCCTGCCTCTCCGCTACACTATACTATAATATACTGCACTTCACCCGGCCTCTCCGCTACACTGTACTATAATATACTGCACTTCAGTCTGCCTCTCCGCTACACTATACTATAATATACTGCCCTTCACCCGCCTCTCCGCTACACTGTACTATAATATACTGCACTTCACCCTGCCTCTCCGCTACACTATACTATAATATACTGCACTTCACCTGCCTCTCCGCTACACTATACTATAATATACTGCACTTCACCCTGCCTCTCCGCTACACTATACTATAATATACTGCACTTCACCCGGCCTCTCCGCTACACTATACTATAATATACTGCACTTCACCCGCCTCTCCGCTACACTGTACTATATATACTGCACTTCACCCTGCCTCTCCGCTACACTATACTATAATATACTGCACTTCACCCTGCCTCTCCGCTACACTGTACTATAATATACTGCACTTCACCCTGCCTCTCCGCTACACTATACTATAATATACTGCACTTCACCCTGCCTCTCCGCTACACTATACTATAATATACTGCACTTCACCCTGCCTCTCCGCTACACTGTACTATAATATACTGCACTTCACCCTGCCTCTCCGCTACACTATACTATAATATACTGCACTTCACGCTGCCTCTCCGCTACACTGTACTATAATATACTGCACTTCACCCTGCCTCTCCGCTACACTATACTATAATATACTGCACTTCACCCGGCCTCTCCGCTACACTATACTATAATATACTGCACTTCACCCGGCCTCTCCGCTACACTGTACTATAATATACTGCACTTCACCCGGCCTCTCCGCTACACTATACTATAATATACTGCACTTCACACTGCCTCTCCGCTACACTATACTATAATATACTGCACTTCACCCTGCCTCTCCGCTACACTGTACTATAATATACTGCACTTCACCCGGCCTCTCCGCTACACTGTACTATAATATACTGCACTTCACCCGGCCTCTCTGCTACACTGTACTATAATATACTGCACTTCACCCGGCCTCTCCGCTACACTGTACTATAATATACTGCACTTCACCCGGCCTCTCTGCTACACTGTACTATAATATACTGCACTTCACCCGGCCTCTCTGCTACAAAGACCTGCATCTGGGTGATCAACATGTACTGTTCTGAGTTTTTTAACACGACCTGCAGATTCTGGTCCCAGCCACTTTATGAGCAAATCCAGTTCTTCCTTAGCAGTAAGGTTAAGATCGGCAATAGTAGCCTTGAAGGTTGATCTCCAGGCCCTGTAGCTCTCTGGACAGTAGTAAAACTTTGAGAGGCTGGTGTTAATGAGCTCACGGCGTACCATGTATCTGGCAAAGTCATTCATGTCTTGTCTCTCATGCCTTGGTGTCAAAGTAACTTGTGGAACCCCTTGGGTGATGTTGCATGCTTTTGTGCTGTGCTGGTGGAGTGATGGGGCCCAGGGCCTAGGTGGCTTTGCTGCACAGTGAGGGTGCTGTGTGGCTGCTGGGTCCCATTGCCTGCTGGAGCGGCGTGGGGGCGCGATGGTCGCCGCACGGTACCGCACCAAAGATAGAGTAGGTCCCCACTTGAAGAGGCAACCTTGTCGTGGTAAGTGGGCCTATGCTCTTTGATCAAACTGTATACTAATGCCTCCTTATAGTGAACAGCAATAGATTGATAATAGTGCTATATAGCCATATCATGCTGAAATGTAACACAGTTGTTATATCAAAAGCATTGTGATGAGGATGTGCGATCCAGATTCTCTCCAATATTGAGTAATATGATGTTGCATGAGTGTTTAACTGTGGTGTAGTCTCTGAGGCTTGTGCTGGCTTTGGTTTGAGCTGCGGCCTATCACTGGAAGTCACATTGTTGACATGAGTTGATCTGGTTTGCTGCATAGATGTACTTGCGTTATAGACTTGTAGAGGCTCAGACATATAGAGCTGAGAGGATGTTATGCTTTAGAACGTATTCACTGGTGTATTCAGCTGGATCTTCCAGTTCTACTGAGATAAGGCAGTCTGAATTAGTACTTTGTCCCATTGCTTGTTCAATGACTTTCAGCGTTGCTAGAGAAGCTGCTTCCTCCCCTTTTCATTTGCAGAATCTTTATTTGTGAATCTGCTTCTGCTTGGAGAGCTTTGCTTTTAGCTTCCATTTTGGCTTGATGAGCTGCTATCTTTGCCCGTTGAGCTTCCATCTCTGCTCTTTGAGCTTCTATCTCTGCTTGCTGAGCTGCCATTTGAGCTTCCATCTCTGCTTGCTTTCTGGTAAAGGAGCTTTGCGCCTTTTTGATTCGGCATCAGTGCGGGCCTCTATTAACTTGTTGCTTAATGTTGATCTTCTGGAACGAGAGGATCTGGAAGAAAGTGCAGTGCGGTTGGTTGTGGTGGATCTGTGAGACCTGCAGTTGAGTAATGCGGAGTTCTGCCTTAAACTTAGCATTTTGCACTGCGAGATCCTTTTGTTGGTTCAGTGCATCAGTCATGGTCAGTTCCGCTGAAGAATCCTCTATATTAGAGTCCTGCAAGAAGGCTGAGTATTTTGCAGACAGCTGATGGTAGCGTACATACACAGCAAATAGGTGATTTATAGAGTCTCTCATTTCAGCTGGTTGATCATTAGAGTGTGACAAAACTGACATGCGGTGTGAGGTCTGACAGATTACTGGAGAACTCATCTCTAGTGGCTTCATAGTTTTCTCTTAGTTTCTGTGTTGGTTTTATTGTACGTTTGGACACTCTGTTCGGTAATATCTGCAGAATCTGCTCCCTGTACATCTGCCGGTTCAGAGGCATGATGTATCTGCATTGGTTCAGCCATAAAAGAGTGTTCAGAGCCTTGCCTAGACATTTTAATGGTTTTGCAAAAAAATGGTACTGTCTCTTTAAGAAGACGAGCAGCAGCTTAGACAGGTGAGGTAACACAGTGCAATGTAGAGAAACAGTTTTCAACTTTCACTTGAAGTGCAGGAAGCTTGTGCGACCATGTGCATTCACAAGGTGGCGGATGGCACTGATTGCAGATTAGGCACGCACATACACACAGCAGGCTGTAGGAACTTTTGACTAGTCTGACTCAGATTGTTGTAATAGCGATTTATCCCTAGTGAGACCTCTATGCCTGGCCTGTATGAACAGATAATCACTGCGGACAATTCTTATCAGATAGCTGAACTCATCAACACCGAGTTTATCCAAGAAAGTTGCTTTATTCTGTAGCCAGATAACAGAGTACAGCAGAACAGATGGATTCTGGAATTGTGCGGTCAAAAGATGATGCTTTTTCAAGCTAGCATGAAATACAAGTGTACCTGTTGAATGCCAGGAGCAGAATGAAGAAGACAGGAAGTGAGGTAACAGAAGAAGGGTGGAGCAAAGAAATGAATGACAGATATATCACCAAGAAAAACAAGGTGCATTACCAAAAACAGCCACAAGATGGGAGCATGTGACAACAAATAGAATATGAATAGTTCAACGAAACAAAACTACATAGATTTAACTTCGTAGCAGCACACTTTTAGTGATGTAACGCTCCTCAGTTCAATGGTCCTGCTGACGGTCTTTATCTGCCCCCTCTGACTATTCATGCGCCCACCTTATCAGTTATTTTCTCGGCAACTTAGCCTCAAATTATGGAGCAATATATTTAAGACATTGTAACGGACAGTGGGCGAGGACCTCGGTGTCAACAAACCAGTTTGGCTTTGGCATAATTCCAATCCTTTGAGTTGTTCTGGTGGTTCCCTGGTATTCACCCTTTAACTCCTACACAGGGATCTGGATTTCACCACAGGGAACCACCGGGATACTACTTCCTAGTAGTGTTGATCACGAATATTCGAATTTAGATTTTTTATCGTGAATATAGGTACTTCGAAAATTTGCGAATATTTCAAATATAGTTATATATATTTGTAATTTAGAATATTCAAATTTGTTTTTCCTTTTTTTTTGTATTATTTTTTTTTTATTCGATTTTTGATTTTTTTATCAGTACACAGTATCCCTCCCTGCTTCTAGCTTGTGGGCCAATAAGAAGGCTGCAATATACTTGACTTTAGGAGTAGTAGTTTTTGCGAATTTTGCTCTATATTCATTTTTTCTAATATTCGGATATTGCTATATATTCTTCTTTTAGAATATTAAGAATATTAGATTTTTTTTATAGTTGTCATTTTTTTCCAATCTGAACTTCAGATGAGAAAAAAATTACAACTATTAGACAAAGAAGATTATAGCACCATATTAGCTAAATTGCTCTATATTCGTTTTTTTCGAATATTCGCTATATTGCTATATATTCTTGTTTTAGAATATTATGAATATTCCAAAAACTAAGATAGCAATATAGCGAATATTCGAAAAAAATTGAATAAAGAGCATTTTAGCTAATATGGTGCTATAATCTTCTTTGTCTAATAGAATTGTCTAAAAATTCGTAATAAAAATTTAAATCCGAAAATTCGAATTATGAAAATTTGCATATTACACAATCATTACCTTGCCTATTTTTTTAAGAAAAACAATTGTGAATTTTCGAATATTCGACGAATATTCAAAAAAATATTTGCGAAATATTGCGAATTCGAATATGACCCCTGCCGCTCATCACTACTTCCTAGAGTATTCCCGGTGTAGTTATCTGCTGAGTCGCCAGGATCAGAGACAGTGGTTGACACGAGGTAAGGAGACTGCCTGAGGTCAAGGCCGCCAGCCTACTAGCGTATCCGAGAGAAATCCAAAGTCAGGGCAGGCAGAGAAGAATCCGAGAAACAGGCAGGGTTCATACACAGAAGAAGCACACCTTCACTAGGGCTAGCAAACCCTAGAATACCCAAAGCTCAGGCAATAAGGAGAAGCTACCAACCCAGCTGAATATGGAGGCGGATCAGCACCTCACCCAGCAGCTGGACAGAGAGCAGGGGGGAAGGATTAACTCTAGCAGTGCTGAAGAGAAGTTCAATGAGCACTAGGCCTAATACCAATAAGGAAAGTGGAATAACATCCAAAGTGCCTGCCTAGTAAAGCAGAGCCGGGCCGTCAGTGTAACAGTACCCCTTATACCTCTTCTTTTTTGGTCCAGATTGTGGCAGGACCTTTCTCAGTCAAATAGGAGCATTGATGTTCTGTGCAGATTCCCATGACCTCTCCTCAAGGCCAAAAGCTTTTCAATCCCAGCAGTACATCTTACCACTGACCTTCTTCATGTCAAGTATCTTCTTGATTTCATACATTGTCAGAACTGACTGGAGAGACAGTGGGTATTGTGAGGATTCGCTCTGGTAGGCAGGTTAGCGGACGCAGTATAGAGGCCACAACAAAGTCTTTGACTTAAACAATCCAAAGGCCAAACAAAAAGTCAGTTTAAAGAAAAACAATGTAAAGTGAAATGGCCGGCACTGCTCTGTAAAGTTGCTCGGCGGTGCACGTGTCAACGGGCAGGCATCCCAATGTTACAGCTGTAAAGGAAGGACCGGCACTCGCACTGGTTTCTTTATGCAGACTTTAATTTCAGTCACTTATTCATTCATAGTGACGCGGCGTTTCAGCACTAACATGTGCTTTCATCAGACTATACAAACTTATCCTCAAGACATGTCTTAAATAACAGAAAAAAGAAAAAAATAGAGGAACTGACGTCATACCACTGGCTCCTCCCCCCTGACAAGATACAAGGATAGATAAGAAAGCTCCATGTGTCTCCATTTTTAACAATGAGAGGAGTCCCATGATTAATTCCGCTGGAAAATAAAACAAAATTTTTTTTGTATAAAACATCATATCAAACCACTTATATTGTACTCTCGGTTCAAGCCTTTTGGATCCATCGTTTGTAAACGATGGATCCAATATGCTTCTTTTTGCAGGAGTAATTTATTTCGATCACCACCACGGCGAGGTAATGGTACACCCTCAATCACCTGGTAACGTAATTGTGCTATTGTGTGTTTCTTCTCATGGAAATGATGAGGTATAGGGAGCAATAAATTACCCTTCCTGATGGTGGACTTGTGTTTGCTCAACCTGTCTTTGATCCTCATAGAGGTTTCCCCCACGTATAATAGTCCACAGGGACATTTTAGAATGTATACGACGAATCTGCTGTCGCACGTGAACACACCTCTTATGGGAATTCTCTCCCCAGAATGTGGGTGTGAGAGATAAGACCCCTTGATCACGCTTGAGCAATTCACACAATTCAGACAAGGGAATGTACCCTGTCTGGGAGAAGATAACACGCTCTGTCTCAAATCTCGCTTATTGCTACCAATGTCGGCTCTGACTATTTTATCCTTGATATTATCAGCCCTTTTAAAACACATCATGGGGGGTCTTTGAAATTCCTCAATCTGAGGGTATGATTTTGAGATTGTATGCCAATGCTTATTGACAATGCCTCTTAGTTGTTGGGTCAATGGGTGATATTTGACCACCAGTGGGATGCGTGATTGCTTCACTGTCTTGGTTTTTTCAGGAATGTCTACCTTCTTTCTCTGTTCTTGTAGGAGTGGCCTAGGATAACCTCTGGCTAAAAATTTTTTCTCCATTTCTTCTAGCCTAGTTTCACGGACTTCAGTATTGCTAACAATTTTCCTGACCCGCTGAAATTGTGAAAAGGGAATCGATTTCTTTGTAGAGACCGGATGACTGCTGGAGAACGCAAGTAAGCTATTGCGATCCGTCTCTTTTGTAAACAGATCAGTATATAGTCGACCCTCTTTCCCCTTCAGGACCCATGTGTCTAGAAAAGAAATTTTATCCATGTCTTGATGCATGACAAATTGTAACTCCGTCCAGATTGAATTCAGGTGCATGGCAAACTCCGTGAGGGATCGAATGTCACCCCGCCATACGCAAAAAATGTCGTCGATGAAACGGCGCCAAAAGATACAATGCTGTGTGTACAGTGGGTCAGGATAAACAAAATGACTCTCAAAATATGACATATAGCTGTTTGCGTACGGCGGCGCGACATTCGATCCCATCGCGGTCCCGCGGCGCTGTTGGTAAAAAGAATCTTGGAATAGAAAGTAGTTCTGTTCAAGCACTATATTCAAAAGTGATAGAAAAAAATCTTTTTCTTTTTTTACATATGTGCTAACATCTAACAGTTCTGCAACGGCTGCAAGTCCCTTTTCGTGCGTTATGGAAGTGTAGAGACTGCATACGTCAAATGTGACTAATATGCAGTCCCCATCTACTGTCAAACGGTGAATCTCAGATAAAAAATGACCTGTATCACGTATATATGATGATGACATTTGAGTCAAAGGGGTCAACACTTTTTCTAGAAAGATTGCTGGACGAGAGAGGATGGAGTCAGTCGACGCCACAATGGGTCGCCCTGGGGGAGTGGTCATAGATTTATGTACTTTGGGTAAGGTGTAAAACACCGGAGTGATTGGGTACTGATTAATCAGGAATTCTCCTAATTTGGCATCGATGACTCCATCCTCTTTGGCCCTGTCAGCAACATTCTGAATGAGACCTTTAATACGAAAAACCGGATCAGTGTCTATTTTTTGATATGTGTTGATATCTCTCAATTGACTCAGGATTTCTGTTATATAGTATTCCTTATCTAGTACAAGTCCGTGAAACTAGGCTAGAAGAAATGGAGAAAAATTTTTTAGCCAGAGGTTATCCTAGGCCACTCCTACAAGAACAGAGAAAGAAGGTAGACATTCCTGAAAAAACCAAGACAGTGAAGCAATCACGCATCCCACTGGTGGTCAAATATCACCCATTGACCCAACAACTAAGAGGCATTGTCAATAAGCATTGGCATACAATCTCAAAATCATACCCTCAGATTGAGGAATTTCAAAGACCCCCCATGATGTGTTTTAAAAGGGCTGATAATATCAAGGATAAAATAGTCAGAGCCGACATTGGTAGCAATAAGCGAGATTTGAGACAGAGCGTGTTATCTTCTCCCAGACAGGGTACATTCCCTTGTCTGAATTGTGTGAATTGCTCAAGCGTGATCAAGGGGTCTTATCTCTCACACCCACATTCTGGGGAGAGAATTCCCATAAGAGGTGTGTTCACGTGCGACAGCAGATTTGTCGTATACATTTTAAAATGTCCCTGTGGACTATTATACGTGGGGGAAACCTCTATGAGGATCAAAGACAGGTTGAGCAAACACAAGTCCACCATCAGGAAGGGTAATTTATTGCTCCCTATACCTTATCATTTCCATGAGAAGAAACACACAATAGCACAATTACGTTACCAGGTGATTGAGGGTGTACCATTACCTCGCCGTGGTGGTGATCGAAATAAATTACTCCTGCAAAAAGAAGCATATTGGATCCATCGTTTACAAACGATGGATCCAAAAGGCTTGAACCGAGAGTACAATATAAGTGGTTTGATATGATGTTTTATACAAAAAAAATTTTGTTTTATTTTCCAGCGGAATTAATCATGGGACTCCTCTCATTGTTAAAAATGGAGACACATGGAGCTTTCTTATCTATCCTTGTATCTTGTCAGGGGGGAGGAGCCAGTGGTATGACGTCAGTTCCTCTATTTTTTTCTTTTTTCTGTTATTTAAGACATGTCTTGAGGATAAGTTTGTATAGTCTGATGAAAGCACATGTTAGTGCTGAAACGCCGCGTCACTATGAATGAATAAGTGACTGAAATTAAAGTCTGCATAAAGAAACCAGTGCGAGTGCCGGTCCTTCCTTTAGAGCTTTAAAGAAAAACAGTCACCTTGTGATTCTGGTGTTCGTTCACACCATGCTGCCAAGAAGAAGTCCTTGGAAAAACGAGAATCCAGCTGCCTTCATGTCCACAAGGTAGTAGGCCTTAATCCAGGCCTATACTCCCAGGTCCCAACACAGAGACTGACAGCGCTCCACTGTCAGAGAGGAGTAATCCACTCTCAGCTGATACTGCTGGATGGGTTTGATATAGGCCAGTAAAGACCTGGCCTGGAAAGTGGGGAGTAGTCACCCACTCCCAGTAAGAGCCGTCCCGGATCAGCTATACAGCCATACTACAATAGCTAAAGTGTCAATCAGCACTAGCCGGACCCTTACGCCTTCCTACAGTATATACAAAGAGAAGACCGGCACTCGCAGGAGGGATGCAATTCTATTTATTGCCACATCAGAAGAAAAGTGACGCGTTTTAACTCTACAATCGAGTCTTTCTCCAACAGGAGAGGCAGCGGGAGAGGGACTTGTGGAATAGTGATTGAAGATCACAGGTATAAAGGGGTTGCCTGAGTTATGAAAACAACTCAGCAGTGTAAATCTGATGGGCAGCAATATATACAGAAGCCGAGCAAGTTTTCGGCAAAAAAACCTCTATTTCCTCATTTCCCTCGTTCTCTTCTGGCCTTTGTTTACCTGCAGTAACAACAATATGAGGTTTTCCTCATGAATATTTCTGCCCCTCCCCCGCTCTACAAAGGGAGTTAATAAAAGTGCTGCCCTAAGTGAGATGTCTGACTGTGGGGATAGCAGCACATTGTATGTGTAGGACTACAAGTCCCAGCTGTACAATGGCACTGCTGATACACACAGGATCTTCCTCCTGCCTGTTCTTGTGCAAGGCTCTGCAGAACTCCTTCAGTATATCAGCTCTGTGTCTGCAGGATGAGGAGGGAAGATTCTGTGCCCAGCATTTGTCTCTTCACTGCCTGCAGCTGCTCAGCGAAGCCTCCAGCCCTGAGTCTATGCTGCTGATGGTACAAACTGGATTCCAAAAAAGTTGGGACACTATACAAATCATGAATAAATACTGAATGCAATGATGTGGAGATGCCAACTTCTAATATTTTATTCAGAATAGAACATAAATCACAGAACAAAAGTTTAAACTGAGAAAATGTACCATTTTAAGGGAAAAATATGTTGAATCTGAATTTCATGGTGTCAACAAATCCCCAAAAAGTTGGGACAAGGCCATTTTCACCGCTGTGTGGCATCTTCCCTTCTTCTTACAACACTCAACAGACGTCTGGGGACCGAGGAGACCAGTTTCTCAGGTTTAGAAATAGGAATGCTCTCCCATTCTTGTCTAATACAGGCCTCTAACTGTTCCATCGTCTTGGGCCTTCTTTGTTGCACCTTCCTCTTTATGATGCGCCAAATGTTCTCTATAGGTGACAGATCTGGACTGCAGACCGGCCATTTCAGTCCCCGGATCCTTCTCCTATGCAGCCATGATGTTGTGATTGATGCAGAATGTGGTCTGGCATTATCTTGTTGAAAAATGCAGGGTCTTCCCTGAAAGAGATTGTGACAAAACCAACCTCGCCACGGTGTTTTGGAGGGGGCTGGTTGCTAGCCTCCTGCCTCAGGATTATGGCCCATACTAACTTTAAAGAACACAGGCCGGCCGCACAGCTTAAATCTGTCTTTGGAATTGTATTTTGTTATGTGAGGGTACCCAGATGGCTAGTTTAATTGTATTCGTGTGGTCTGAGTGCCATTCACCTAATGATATGCACTCAGACTTGAGCTATCTGGGAATATGTTAAATGTCTGTGGTTGCTGGGAGGGTGTGACATTGTGTGTTTAAATGGTGATGTCTGTCCTGTTGTCTCCACATGTGTATTGGCGATCTCCCCTTTGTCCTGAGAGATAATTGGATTATTCCTCAGTTGTCTCTGGGGCAGAGAGGAGGAAACCATGATACATTGTGGGGATGTGTTGTATCTGTTCGGTGTGTCGCAGTCTCCATTCTGGTCCCCTGGGGGCGTGTCCACCAGATGGGGACCTGCATAAATACGGGCGGGTAGCCCTCAATAAAGTGTTCCTGTTTTATCCTTGATCATGTTGAGACTGGTGTTTGGATAACTGATCAAACTGGGGGATTGCTATACGCTGAAGATTTGCTATACTCCCCCTGCATAACTACTAGCTCTTGTAAGAGCTGTTCCTGCTCTCTGGCTGTAGGAGAGGTTCACCCACTGGAGCCTGGAGCCTTGTAGTAGGTCCAGCGTGGGTGGAGGACGGTGAGACCCCAACCAAGCTGCGGCGGTTCGTGGGGTCTGCAGGGCGTACGGTGTCAAGTGGAGTGCTTGGAGTCCTCGGAAAGCACTAGGAGCATCTATCGACGGAGGTACCCGGTCGGGGTGCCAGGCGTTCCGTTACATTGGTGGCAGCAGTGGGATGGCGTCCTAGTGTGAGGAGAAGCAGCTCTGAGACACCGTTCGTGGAGTATATTGAGGGCAACGCTAGTATCCGTACAGTGCCCCTGGCTACAGCAGGATGGAATCAGCTAGTCTTCGGACAGCGTTCTATGACGAGGAGGAGGAGGCAGCCGCGGACTACAGGGATGCAGACAGAAAGGAAGTCTGGGATGATGCCCTGGAAAATGCCCAGCGGCGCCGAGGTGAGAGTCTCCCCAGTTATGAGCAGCGGCTACAGAAGCGTGTGGCGATGCGGATGGGTCTCTTGGGAGAGCAGCCCCTGGATGACTGGGTAACAGAGCTCCAGAACCTGGTATGTAAGGAGCTTTGGCTAGAGGACGCTTACCAGGCCCTAAGGTGGCATGTCATTCAACATTCCCCCTGGATGGCTGAGCACGACAGACCCGAGGGTGAGGATTATGATGGACCTGGGTTACTATGGGATGCCTTGGAGGAGGACATTGATCTTGGCAGCACGGAGGAGTCTAGGTTTTGGGACATCTACGACTACCGGATGGGCATGCATGATTATGCTGACGGAAGGGAGGTGAGCAAAGACATGACCCACCTGGTAACAAGGGAGTGGGAGCTGGAGCAGACCTACCAACACCTGCTCAGCTCCATTCATCCCCAACCTACTCGACAAGTAGAGCCAGATCTGCCCTCCTACAACTGGGAAGACTTGCCGGCGATACCCCCTGCTTCCCTACCAACTCCCAAAGTAGGGAACTTCATCGACTGGTTCTGGGAAGACCTCCCGACGGCAGGTAGAGATGGGACCGAAGTCTCTCCACCGGCCCTACAGGGATGCTGGGTAGCCGGCCCAGATCCCCAACTACAGCCAGCCTTATCTGGAGTCCAGACAGTCGGTCTGACTTCCCATCAACAGCTTAACTTACAGGGAGAGATAACAACCAGTCTCTCTCCCCAGCGGCAGACAGGATCACAGGGAGAGGAGATTGTCAGTCCCCCGTCCCTGCAGCAACCAGCATTACTAGGAGTGGAGATGGTCGCACCCACTACCCAGCACCAGGCAGCGTTACAGAGAGTTGAGACAGTCGGTCTGACTCCCCAGCAGCAGTGTGTTGTAAAGAGAGAAGAGACAACCGGTCTCTATCCCCAACCACAGGGGGACAGCACCCCTAACTTTGATGGTACAGATGGGTCCGCAGTCTCTGCACCAGGCCTACCGGGATGCTGGACGGCCGGTTCAGATCCCCCACCAACCCTGCAGGAATGCCAGGAGGAGGAGGTAAGCGATTCCTCCTCTCCACAGCCGATCTGCAACAAGGTCCTGGGGATAGGATTTCCTGACCCCATCCCAGCGGAAGAGCTGGCATCTGGGCAGAGCGCAGTCGGCCTCTGCCCTCCCCTATCCTCTTCTCCAGAGCCGTACTTCCCACAGGCTACCCCAGCGAAAGAGCTGGCATCTGGGCAGAGCGCAGTCGGCCTCTGCCCTCCCCTATCCTCTTCTTCAGAGCCGGACTCCCCACAAGCGACCCCAGCGGAAGAGCTGGCATATGGGCAGAGCGCAGTCGGCCTCTGCCCACCAAGTACCTACAGCTCCAAGCTGGAGAACCACAAGGCAGCAAGGAGTCGCAGATGCCCACTCAACAGCTGGGGACATACAGAACAGAGCCAGGCCCCAAAATTCAACAGGTCCAGTATGGGGTTGTGATTGGACTGCCAGACTAACTCAGGTACTGACCGTGAGGTCAGGTATCTGGTTAGTCTTCCCTGGGAGGGGGAGATGTGTGACGAAACCAACCTCGCCACTGTGTTTTGGAGGGGGCTGGTTGCCAGCCTCCTGCCTCAGGATTATGGCCCATACTAACTTTAAAGAACACAGGCCGGCCGCACAGCTTAAATCTGTCTTTGGAATTGTATTTTGTTATGTGAGGGTACCCAGATGGCTAGTTTAATTGTATTTGTGTGGTCTGAGTGCCATTCGCCTAATGATATGCACTCAGACTTGAGCTATCGGTGTGTCGCAGTCTCCATTCTGGTCCCCTGGGGGCGTGTCCACCAGATGGGGACCTGAATAAATACGGGTGGGTAGCCCTCAATAAAGTGTTCCTGTTTTATCCTTCATCATGTTGAGACTGGTGTTTGGATAACTGATCAAACTGGGGGATTGCTATACGCTGAAGATTTGCTATACTCCCCCTGCATAACTACTAGCTCTTGTAAGAGCTGTTCCTGCTCTCTGACTGTAGGAGAGGTTCACCCACTGGAGCCTGGAGCCTTGTAGTAGGTCCAGCGTGGGTGGAGGACGCTGAGACCCCAACCAAGCTACGGCGGTTCGTGGGGTCTGCAGTGCGTACGGGGGCAAGTGGAGTGCTTGGAGTCCTCGGAAAGCACTAGGAGGATCTATCGACCAGGTGCCAGGCGTTCCGTTACAGAGATGACGTCTGGATGGGAGCAGATGTTGTTCTAGAACCTGAATATATTTTTCTGCATTGATGGTGCCTTTCCAGACATGCAAGCTGCCCATGCCACACGCACTCATGCAACCCCATACCATCAGAGATGCAGGCTTCTGAACTGAGCGTTGATAAGAACTTGGGTTGTCCTTGTCCTCTTTGGTCCGGATGACATGGCGTCCCAGATTTCCAAAAAGAACTTTGAATCGTGACTCGTCTGACCACAGAACAGTCTTCCATTTTGCCACACTCCATTGTAAATGACCCCTGGCCCAGTGAAAACGCCTGAGCTTGTGGATCTTGCTTAGAAATGGCTTCTTCTTTGCACTGTAGAGTTTCAGCTGGCAGCGGCGGATGGCACGGTGGATTGTGGTCACTGACAGTGGTTTCTGGAAGTATTCCTGAGCCCATTCTGTGATTTCCATTACAGTAGCATTCCTGTTTGTGGTGCAGTGTCGTTTAAGGGCCCGGAGATCACGGGCATCCAGTATGGTTTTACGGCCTTGACCCTTACGCACAGAGATTGTTCCAGATTCTCTGAATCTTCGGATGATGTTATGCACAGTTGATGATATAGATGCAAAGTCTTTGCAATCTTTCGCTGGGTAACACCTTTCTGATATTGCTCCACTATCTTTCTGCACAACATTTTGTGGGAATTGGTGATCCTCTACCCATCTTGGCTTCTGAGAGACACGGCCACTCTGAGAAGCTCTTTTTATACCCAATCATGTCGCCAATTGACCTAATTAGTGTTATTTGGTCTTCCAGCTCTTCGTTATGCTCAAATTTACTTTTTCCAGCCTCTTATTGCTACTCGTCCCAACTTTTTGGGGATTTGTTGACACCGTGAAATTTTGAATCAACTTATTTTTCCTTTAAAATGATACATTTACTCGGATTAAACGTTTGATCTGTCATCTACGTTCTATTACACATAAAATATTGACATTTGCCATCTCCACATCATTGCATTCAGTTTTTATTCACGATTTGTTTAGTGTCCCAACTTTTTTGGAATCCGGGTTTGTAGAAGGGGTTAATCTTTCCTGAAGAATCCAGGGAGAGGGCAGACAGCAGCAGCTCGCCCAGTGCAGGGACAGGGGGCGTGGCCAGCACAGTGATGGCAGTGCAGGGGCGTGGCCAGCACAGTGACATCTCGTGTACAGACACAGAGCTGCTCCTCAGGCTTGTGCACGAAACATCATCAGAGCAGGGAGAGAAGCTGACATCACAGGTCATGTGACCTCAGTGAAATCTGAGAACGGAGTCCCGGCAGATGAAGGAAGTGAACTGTAAACCCCTTACATTCGATTAGTTAGAAATATACAAAGAACAAAAGAATAAGACCACCCCTTTAAGCCTCATTCACATGTCTGTGTATGTGATCAATTCTGTGAAAAAGTGGTCAGTGATGCCTCCGTGAAGAGGTCCATGATGGATCTGTGTGTGGTCCGTGTGGCAAACCTAGCCACTTCTGGACTATAATGTAAGAAGGTTGTCCGTACGTTTGAATGCAATATTTGGGCATGTGGTATGTTATATTGCTACTACTGCCCCTTGTAGACTGGGTAGCAGATTGCATTCAGGCTGTCCTACAGACTATGTATGTTATTATGTGTTCGGTTACATTGTATCTGTGTATGCCAGGGTTCCAGTTAGTCCATTACGTTTGGTAATTGTATTTTGTGGATTACGTCTCAGACAATGCTTATTGTGTTGGTTAATTACGTCTCAGACAAGGCTCATTTGGTTTTGTGTATTGTGTTACAGACAGAGGGGAGTTTGTGTACAATGCCTGGGGAACTGTATAAATATACAAGCTTGTGAATAAAGCGAGTAGTTGACTCCCAGACTGTGTTTCATCCGGTTATTGGGAGGATTGGGAATATTGCCGTACTGCTCAGCGCTGACTGTGGATTTACCTGTTATACCAGCGGAGATCGTGGATTCTAATATTGCACTCCGCTACAATTGGTGGCAAGCGACGGGATCCAACCTTACAGCCGAAAAGCGGTGTTCGTGTAAATTGAAACTACCGAACAAGGAAAGTGAAGGACAATTCGTATGGAACAAAGGAACGAACAACGAGGTGAATGGAGATTGATTATGCTGCTTTGAAACGGCAGACATTGAAAGAGCTATTGGAAGCCAGGGGTAAAGTAGCCAGCAACAAACCCAAGGCTGTACTAATTGCCGAGCTGATGGAGGGAGACAGAGCCCGCAGCGCTACATCCCCCGCAGCCATGGAGGAGACACTCTACTAGAGGGAAATGAGAACCAGGCTGGGATTTCTGCCACAGCCTATATCAGAGGCCATGATGCAAATGGTAATGGCAAATGTGCAGGAGTACGTGATGGCACACAGCCCACAGCTTGCACCGTCCCGAGCGGAGTCCACGACTGGGTCACTCTACAGCCAGGTAAAACCCAAAATTCCCTATCATGCCTTTAAAGTATTTTGCGAGGAGAAGGATGAGATTGATGGGTTTTTACAGGATTTTGAAAGGCTGTGTGATTTACATGACTTGGAACGGGCAGTATGGGTCCCCTTGCTGGCAGGCAAGCTAGCAGGGCGGGCAGCAGAAGCATATCGCGCTGTACCCAGCGAGGACAGCAGAGATTATGAAAAAGTGAAGCAAGCGATATTAGCGAGGTATGCCATTACCCCAGATGCATACCGGCGAAAATTTAGAAACCTGCGAAAACCAGAGAAAGATTCTGATGCTGAGTGGGCACACAAGCTGGACCAAGCATCACAAGGGTGGATACAAGCCAGCCAAGCCACTACTATGGAAGAATTGCGACAGTTAATGCTGTTGGAGCAATTCTTCAACGGTTTGTCTCCAGAGACACAAGAATGGGTGCGGGACAGGAAGCCTCTCACCCTAACAGAAGCGGCTTGCTTAGACGATCAGCATTTTGATGCGAGAAGGCCTCAGGTAACCCTCCCCAAGAGTTACCCGCGACCCGCGGGGTCACCCAGCATTCCACCCCCTCACGCTTCCACTGCATCTCCTCTTCGCCCGTTCCCAGGGAACCTACCACCACCCTCCAGGTATAATGGACGTGCCAATATCCAGTGCCACACCTGCAAACAGTGGGGGCATATGGCCCGTGAGTGCACCCAAAATCGAGGCAGACCCGCCTGGAACCAAGCTCGACCGAATCCGGCACCAAGGGCTGCTGCCCACCATTATCAGCGGGAGCCAGCTGCCCAAGAGATGTGGAGTGTGCAAGCCGAGGAACCTCTAGGGGTATTACACGAGGTGATGTCCGTTCGAGCCACCGACAACAGGCAGCACCATCACCAGCTGGTGACCCTGGAAGGGAAGGAAGTACAAGGGCTCCGAGATTCCGGAGCCACGCTCACCTTGATCGCACCCCATCTGGTTCCAGGTTCCGCTCACACTGGCGGATCAGTGGCCGTAAGGGTGGCAGGGGGAGCAGTGTACCGACTACCCACTGCTAAAGTGCATTTGGATTGGGGTGCGGGAGAGGGGGTTGTGGAAGTGGGCATCATGCAAAATCTACCAGCAGATGTTGTACTAGGGAATGACTTGGGCCAGATGACCTCTGCTTTTGTACCCCAGGCTCCACACCAGGAAGTTCATCCAGTGACCACACGGCAGCAGGCTCGCATCACGGCTCCACTAGCACACTCTGAGGCTCAGGTAAAAGACCATGACCCCCACACGACACGTATGTCTTGGGATACCCCAACTACATTTGAGGCAGAGGTAAAGTCAGACCCCACGCTACAGATATATAGGGACAGAGTACACACCGACCAGGCTGGGTTAGAGGGGGAGCGGTACACGTGGGAGAAGGGGCTACTGTACCGTATTGCTGAAAGAGGAGTGGGGGGGTCAGTCACAGTGACCACCAAACAGTTAGTGGTTCCCCAGAAATATCGGCAAGAGCTACTTAGGATTGCGCACGATATTCCCTTGTCTGGGCATCTAGGGATGACCCGTACCCGATATAGGTTAACCCATGCATTTTTCTGGCCAGGGATTTCTAAAGATGTGAGGCAGTACTGCACATCCTGTGATATATGCCAGCGAGTAGGCAAGCGAGGTGACCGCCCCAAAGCTAAATTATGTCCCCTCCCTATTATTGCAGAACCTTTCAGTAGGGTGGCCGTCGACATAGTAGGGCCCCTACCCAAACCCAGCCCCTCTGGGAAAAGGTTTATCTTAACAGTAGTGGACTATGCCACACGATACCCTGAGGCCGTAGACCTCACTAATATCCATGCTGAAACGGTGGCCGAGGATTTAATGAAGATATTTTCCCGGGTAGGGTTTCCCCAAGAAATAATATCCGATAGGGGCACCCAATTCACTGCCGAGGTCAACCAACAACTGTGGAAGATATGTGGCATTAAGCCAATAATAAATTCTGCCTACCACCCCCAGTCCAATGGGCTATGCGAAAGATTTAATGGTACGCTGAAACAAATGCTCCGTACGTTTGGAGAAGCGCACAAAGACTGGGAACGGTTTTTACCCCACCTGCTCTTCGCATACAGGGAGGTACCCCAAGAATCAACAGGGTTTTCTCCTTTTGAATTACTGTTTGGAAGGAGGGTACGAGGGCCGTTAGACCTAATTAGGGAGCATTGGGAGGGTGAGAGTAGCCCAGATGGAACCCCTATCGTATCTTACGTACTGGAGTTCCGGGATCGTCTGGAGGCGCTGACTCAGACTGTGCGCACCAACCTCCGGGCGGCCCAGCAGCGCCAACGCCGATAGTACGATAGGGGAGCCAGAGACCGCAGCTTTCAAGTGGGGCAGAAGGTTTTGATTTTAAAACCCGTCCGCACAGATAAGCTGCAGGCCATCTGGCAAGGCCCGTACCAGGTGGTGGAACAGAGATGTGACACCACCTATGTGATTGGCCCCTGCTCAGGGGTAGGGAAGAGACGCATGCTCCATATAAACATGCTCAAACCCTACCATGAGAGGATAGAGGACGTGGCGGCGATATGCGCCTCAGCCTCTGAGGATCAGGAGAATCTGCCTCTACCTGACCTATTAGAACAGGAAGAACAGACAGAGCCCTCCAAGGGGGTTCGGCTGGGGGAGCGGCTAAGCCCTCAGGAGCGTGCCCAGGTACAAGAGCTGATTGTAGCTAAAGGGGCTACCTTCTCCAATTTGCCTGGGTACATTCCGCTGGCCACCCACCGAGTCGAAACCCCGGGACAGCTACCTGTGTGGCAGACTCCATATCGCGTCCCTGAAGCAGTCAGAACACATATGAAAACTGAAATTGACGAGATGTTGCAGCTGGGGGTTATCGAACCTTCCGATAGCCCCTGGGCATCGCCGGTAGTGCTGGTACCCAAGAAGGACGGCACGACACGTTTCTGTGTCGACTACCGGAGGCTAAATGACAAACACGGGGCCAGTATCTCAATACCATAGATCTATGTAAGGGATACTGGCAGATTCCACTAGCCGAGGATGCCATCCCCAAGTCGGCGTTTGTCACCCCGTTTGGCCTGTATCAATTTCGGGTCATGCCATTCGGGATGAAAAACGCTCCGGCAACTTTTCAGCGGATGGTCGATCGGTTACTGGACGGATTCCAGGAATACGCCTGTGCCTACTTAGATGACATCGCTATATTCAGCCAGACCTGGGCAGAGCACCTACAACACATAGGGGCCATCCTAAATCGTATTGGAGAGGCAGGATTAACGCTGAAACCCAGCAAGTGTCATATAGGGATGGCCGAAGTGCAGTACTTGGGCCACCGGGTGGGGAGCGGGCAACAGAAACCGGAACCAGCTAAAGTGGAAGCTGTAGCTAAATTGCCCACTCCTAGGACAAAAACCCAAGTGCTAGCGTTTCTGGGTACCGCAGGGTACTATAGAAAATTCGTGCCCAATTATAGCGCCCTGGCCAAACCCCTGACTGACTTGACGCGTAAGAATCTTCCTCGACAGGTTGTCTGGGCCCCAGAGCGTGATCAGGCATTCCAACAACTGAAGACTGCTCTAACTAATGCTCCCGTACTTGCTGCTCCTGATCCAACTAAAAGATTTCTTGTTCACACAGATGCTTCAATGTTTGGATTGGGAGCAGTGCTGAGCCAAGTTGGAGCCGATGGCAGAGAACACCCCGTAGCTTACTTGAGCCGAAAGTTATTGCCACGAGAAGTAAGCTACGCCGCCATTGAGAAGGAGTGCCTGGCCAGGATGTAGGCCCTCAAAAAGTTACAGCCGTACTTATATGGACAACCTTTTTCCTTACTCACAGATCACAACCCGTTGGTGTGGCTAAACCGTGTGGCTGGAGACAATGCCCGGCTGCTGCGCTGGAGTCTGGCGCTGCAGCCGTATGACTTTACCATCCACTACCGCCCAGGGAATCAAAACGGTAACGCCGACGGGTTATCCAGACAAACGGAACTTGAAAAGTTATCTGTGAGTACTCTCCCGGACATCCCCAAGCCGATCCGTTGGGATCAGACTGTGTATGCCGGCTTGGTTCTGGGGGAGCATTGTGGCAAACCTAGCCACTTCTGGACTATAATGTAAGAAGGTTGTCCGTACGTTTGAATGCAATATTTGGGAATGTGGTATGTTATATTGCTACTACTGCCCCTTGTAGACTGGGTAGCAGATTGCATTCAGGCTGTCTTACAGACTATGTATGTTATTATGTGTTCAGTTACATTGTATCTGTGTATGCCGGGGGTCAAGTTAGTCCATTACGTTTGGTAATTGTATTTTGTGGATTACGTCTCAGACAATGCTTATTGTGTTGGTTAATTACGTCTCAGACAAGGCTAATTTGGTTTTGTGTATTGTGTTACAGACAGAGGGGAGGGGAGTTTGTGTATAATGGCTGGGGAACTGTATAAATATACAAGCTTGTGAATAAAGCGAGTAGTTGACTCCCAGACTGTGTTTCATCCGGTTATTGGGAGGATTGGGAATATTATCGTACTGTTCAGCGCTGACTGTGGATTTATGTCACGGAATGTGTACAGGTAACAAGGCAAAACAACATGCATAAATGTCTCGCTGGATCCAAAAGCTAAGGAACGAAAGGGAGACCCCTGTAGAAGACCTGGCACTTTCCCTGGCTGCT
Source organism: Bufo gargarizans (assembly GCF_014858855.1). Lineage (NCBI taxonomy): Eukaryota > Metazoa > Chordata > Amphibia > Anura > Bufonidae > Bufo > Bufo gargarizans. The sequence goes on along the minus strand of NW_025334065.1, from coordinate 31,365 downwards.
CAGCCTATGCATAGATCCAAATGGTGGAGGTATGCATATCCACGAACCTTGACTATAAAGCCCTGAGCACCCTACAATAGTGAGGGGACACGACCACCAGCTCCCTACACCAGACACGGAGGGAGTCAGGGTCACCTGGGATCCAGCAAACAGAAAATAACAGATAACAGTGTAACACTTAACTTTGTGGAGGAGAGGAGAACCAGATGGGCAAGCACACATACTCCAGGAAGAAATATAAGCCGCCCAGAAAAGCATTCTGGGGAAGAATTTAAAGGGAAACAATTAGTCCAACACATAACAGCTGAGAGATGCTAATGAGAGGAGGAGCTGAATACCACAACACAGAACTCAAGGGGGAGGTTCTGAAAGGCCTCTGTCAGAGCTTCTCAGCTGTCTGGTTGTGACAGTACCCCTCCCTCTACGAGTGGACTCCGGACACTCAGAACCCACCTTCTCAGGATGGGACCTATGGAAAGCCTTGATGAGACGAGAGGCTTTAATGTCCGTCACTGAGACCCACATCCTCTCCTCAGGACCATACCCCTCCCAGTGAACAAGGTACTGAAGAGAACCGCGGACAAGACGAGAATCCACAATCCTAGAGACCTGAAATTCAAGATTCCCATCAACCATAATCGGAGGAGGAGGCAAAGGCGAGGGTACAATGGGTTGAACATAAGGTTTCAATAAGGACTTATGAAAAACATTATGGATCTTCCAAGTCTGAGGAAGATCAAGACGGTATGCAACAGGATTGATGACAGACAGGATTTTGTAAGGCCCAATAAACCTAGGACCCAACTTCCAGGAGGGAACCTTCAATTTGATATTCTTGGTAGACAACCACACCAGATCACCAACATTCAGGTCCGGACCAAGCACACGTCTCTTATCAGCCACACGCTTATATCTCTCAGTCATGCTCTTTAGATTATCTTGAATCTTTTGCCAAATAGATGACAAAGACGAGGAGAATCTGTCCTCATCAGGTAAACCAGAAGACCCCTCTCCCGAGAAAGTCCCAAACTGTGGATGAAACCCATATGCACCAAAAAATGGTGACTTATCAGAGGACTCCTGATGACGGTTATTTAAAGCAAACTCAGCAAGGGACAAAAAAGAACACCAATCCTCTTGATTCTCCGCCACAAAACAACGCAGATATGTCTCCAGATTCTGATTGACGCGCTCTGTCTGGCCATTCGACTGCGGGTGGAAAGCAGAACAGAATGACAACCGAACCCCCAAGCGAGAACAGAAAGCCTTCCAGAATCTGGAAACAAACTGCGTGCCCCTATCAGAGACTATGTCTGAAGGAATACCGTGCAATTTGACAATGTGATCAACAAATGCCTGCGCCAGCGTCTTAGCATTGGGCAAACCAGGAAAAGGGATGAAATGTACCATTTTGCTAAAACGGTCCACCACCACCAGAATCACAGTCTTCCCCGAGGAATGAGGCAGGTCCGTGATAAAGTCCATGGACAGATGTGTCCAAGGACGGGAAGGAATGGGTAAGGGAAGGAGAGGACCTGATGGCCGTGAATGAGGGACTTTGGCACGAGCGCAAGTCTCGCAGGCTGCCACAAAACCCTCAACCGACTTACGAAGCGCAGGCCACCAGAATCTCCGAGCGATGAGATCCAGTGTGGCTCTTACCCCCGGGTGCCCAGCAAGGACCGTATCGTGGTGTTCTTTAAAAATCTTGTGTCTTAAAGCGAGAGGCACAAACAACCTCCCAGGAGGACAAAGATCAGGAGCCTCTGACTGGGCTGCCTGCACCTCTGCCTCCAATTCAGGAAAAAGAGCAGAGACCACCACACCTTCAGCCAAAATGGGACCCGGGTCTTCAAAATTCCCGCCTCCCGGAAAACAACGTGACAGGGCATCTGCCTTCACATTCTTAACTCCAGGGCGGAACGTGACAACAAAATTAAACCTAGAAAAGAACAACGACCATCTGGCCTGTCTCGGGTTCAGACGCTTGGCTGACTCCAAGTAGGCCAGATTTTTATGGTCAGTAAATACGGTAATAGGGTGTCTGGCTCCCTCTAGCCAATGGCGCCATTCCTCAAAAGCCAACTTGATGGCCAACAATTCCCTATCTCCCACATCATAATTTCTCTCTGCGGAGGAGAGTTTTCTTGAGAAAAAGGCACACGGTCGCCAATTGGCAGGAGAGGAACCCTGAGACAAGACCGCCCCCACACCCACCTCAGAAGCATCAACCTCAACTATGAAGGGTAACGAAACATCAGGTTGCACCAAGATGGGAGCGGAAGCAAAACTCTCCTTGATATCAGAAAAAGCCTTACGCGCCTCTACTGACCAAGAAGAAAAATCTACCCCCTTTCTGGTCATATCAGTGAGTGGTTTAACAATAGAAGAATAATTTAAGATGAACTTCCTGTAATAATTGGCAAAGCCCAAAAAACGCATCAGCGCCTTTTGATTCTCAGGAAGCTCCCACTCAAGCACAGCGCGGACCTTCTCGGGGTCCATGCGAAAACCAGAAGCGGAGAGAAGAAACCCCAGAAATTGAATTTCTGGAACCGCAAACACACATTTTTCCAGTTTCGCATATAATTTATTCTCCCGCAGGATGAGCAAGACCTGACGTAAATGTTCCTTATGAGTTTTGAAATCGGGAGAAAAAATCAAAATGTCATCCAAATACACCAATACAAATTTTCCCATCAAATGATAAAAAATGCTGTTCACGAAATGCTGGAAAACGGCTGGGGCATTCATCAAACCAAAAGGCATAACCAAGTTTTCAAAATGGCCCTCAGGGGTATTGAAGGCCGTCTTCCATTCGTCCCCTTCTCTGACCCTGACCAGGTTGTATGCCCCTCTTAGATCTAATTTGGAAAAGACTTTAGCCCCAACAACCTGGTTAAACAGGTCCGGGATCAGAGGAAGCGGATAAGGGTCACGAATTGTGATATTGTTCAGCTCCCTGAAATCCAGACAAGGTCTTAAAGAACCATCTTTTTTCTTAACAAAGAAAAAAACAGCGGCAACAGGTGACTTCGAGGGTCGTATGTGTCCCTTTCTCAGACTCTCAGAGATATAAGCACGCATAGCGATCCTCTCAGGTTGGGAAAGATTGTATAAACGAGATTTAGGCAGCTTGGCGTCTGGGATGAGATTAATAGGGCAATCGTACTCCCTGTGCGGGGGCAAATCCTGAACTCCACTCTCAGAGAAGACATCCGAAAATTCAGAGAGAAAAGATGGTATAGTCTTAGTAGAAACCTCAGAAACAGATGTCATGAGGCAATTCTCTCTGCAAAAGTCACTCCAACCATTTATTTGCTTCGCTTGCCAATCAATGGTGGGGTTATGCTTAGTGAGCCAGGGCAGCCCCAACACCAGCGGGGTGGGCAAACCGCTAAGGGCGAAACATGACACATCCTCAACATGAGCATCACTCACAATTAAACGGATATTGTGAACTATGCCCTTTAATGATTTCTGAGAAAGTGGAGCGGAATCGATAGCAAATACAGGAATATCCTTTCTCAAAGCGCGCACCTGGAAACCATGAGTTATCGCAAAGTGATTATCAATGAGATTGACCGCTGCTCCACTATCCACAAAAATCTCACAAAAAATGTTCTTGCTCTCTAGCGCCACCCTAGCCGGCAGGACAAAACGGGAACTACAAGCAAACGGAAAACCTTCAATTTCCGCCTCAACCCTGCCAATAGTAACAGACGGAACATTTTTCAAAGATTTTTTCCTCTTTGTTTCTTTATTATACCCAGAGAACTGCCTGAATCTCCTAGAGGGACAAATATTTGCCAAATGATTAATACCTCCACAACAAAAACAAACCCTCCCATGCGGGCTGAATCTTCTATTGTCAGAAGCAATCAACCCCAGCTGCATGGGCTCCTGCTCAGAAGGGGCTGACGGCGAATGAGACCCCTGCGCACAGAATGAGACCGCTGCACAGTCCTGGGACCGAGTATGACAGGAAGGAGAGATCTCTCCTCTCTCTCTAAGACGCCTGTCAATACGAACGGCCTGAGACATAGCAGAGTCCAAAGAAATAGGCCTTTCATGAAAGGCAAATGCATCTTTCAATCCCTCTGAAAGACCATGGCAAAATTGACTTCGGAGTGCAGCATCATTCCAACCAGTATCAGCTGCCCAACTCCGAAATTCTGAGCAGTATATTTCTGTGGATTGTTTACCCTGGCATAGGAGACGTAGTCTAGACTCCGCCAGAGCAATACGATCCGGATCATCATATATCTGACCCAGGGCTAAAAAGAATTCATCCACTGAACGGAGGGGCCGTGCCCCCTCCGGCAGCGAAAAGGCCCAGGACTGAGCGTTACCCCTGAGCAGCGATATAATGATCCCCACCCTCCGTTCCTCATCACCAGAAGAATGGGGAAGAAGGCGAAAATGGAGTTTGCAAGCCTCTCTAAAACGCACAAAATTCTCACTACCCCCGGAGAACGTATCCGGGAGCGAGATCTTAGGCTCAGAACAAGCTCCATGAACGCGAGCTGAACCGGTCACTTGAAGCTGAGAAAAAGTCTTACGGAGGTCAGCTACCTCCAATGAAAGACCCTGGAAGCGTTCAGCCAAAAGTGAAACCGGATCCATGCTTGAGACGGTTTTGGCGGCTTATAATGTCACGGAATGTGTACAGGTAACAAGGCAAAACAACATGCATAAATGTCTCGCTGGATCCAAAAGCTAAGGAACGAAAGGGAGACCCCTGTAGAAGACCTGGCACTTTCCCTGGCTGCTCAGCCTATGCATAGATCCAAATGGTGGAGGTATGCATATCCACGAACCTTGACTATAAAGCCCTGAGCACCCTACAATAGTGAGGGGACACGACCACCAGCTCCCTACACCAGACACGGAGGGAGTCAGGGTCACCTGGGATCCAGCAAACAGAAAATAACAGATAACAGTGTAACACTTAACTTTGTGGAGGAGAGGAGAACCAGATGGGCATGCACACATACTCCAGGAAGAAATATAAGCCGCCCAGAAAAGCCTTCTGGGGAAGAATTTAAAGGGAAACAATTAGTCCAACACATGACAGCTGAGAGAGGCTAACGAGAGGAGGAACTGAATACCACAACACAGAACTCAAGGGGGAGGTTATGAAAGGCCTCTGTCAGAGCTTCTCAGCTGTCTGGTTGTGACAATTTACCTGTTATACCAGCGGAGATCGTGGATTCTAATATTGCACTCCGCTACAGTCCGTGTGTCTGTTTTTTGCTGTCCGTGTGTCATATGTGTTTCACGAACACTGCGCAGCCAGCTGAAAAAGAAATTTCAAAGCATCTCTTCCTAATGATCTGTGAAACATCCGCGTTATATCCGTGGTTTTCACAGACCAGTAGACTATAATGGGAGTGATGGATCCGTGAACACAGTCAAAATAGCGCACGCTTCCATGCTAAAACCGCGGACCCACAGACCGCGGTAAGAGACTGATGTGTGAATACACACAATAAATTAAATGGGTGCGTGTGCTGTCCCTGGAGAACACGTACAGCACACGTATGTAGGACACTGATGTGTGAATGAGGCTTTAAGGAGAGACACACGGGAGGCATTAGGTTTTCTCTAGAGGAAGAGCAAATTGAAGCTTCCAAAGTGGAATTCCATCCAAAGTTTAGGAAAAATTTGATTCGCAAAGAATCCGAATTTCCTTGCTCTTCATGGTAACGAATCGAGTTTTTACTAAAATGACAGCTACACATGTTACAAAGGGAAAGTAAGAAGCTCGGGACCTGATATCACCCATAATGCCATGCAGCCAGCCAATCCACTGATGGCCATCCTCTGTGATGTCACAGCCCTAAAAACGCCTCATCCCTCGCCGTCTCATTCACTGTGAAATAAGCATAGGGAGCGACGTGACAGCGCAAGAGATAGTGTTTTAAAAAACTTTTAATTGTAGAATATTGGATAAGGAGAGTGCAGGTAGTGATGAGCAGCATAGGCAATATTTGTTTTCGCCATATTTAGCAAATTTTTGGCCTACTATTCACCATAAATTCGCAAATTCTAGAGTTCGTGATCTTCGGTCATTATTTTCTTGGATGCAAAAATCGCCAATGTAATATTTGCATATTGCGCGCACAATACAGGCGTGGGTCACTGTTGCTACATTTTTCAAGCTGATAGATGTTTCCTGAGACTGGAGACAATGGTCGGCAGAACATTACAATAGCTTTATATGCAGATAGAGGGCTAATAATATAACAATAAATAAGGCAGGTGCGCTCTGCGGTCTTACTAACCCTCGTACTGGTGTAAAATTGAGAATTAGCCAACATCTCCTGCTTGGAGGACATGCATGAGCCCGAGCACCGCGCTAAGGTTTCTCAAGTAGCTCGGGACCTAACACTAAACCTACCTGTGCCGTATGGGCAATACCAGGAGCCAGTGGGCGAATTACAGGTGCGCAAGGTCCGACTCACAGCAATCTCCCAGTAACCTCCAGCATGTGACCATGCATACAGTGGGAGGAGGCAGAGAGCTCTGAGCCCCACCGAGACTGTGTTTCTCACAGAAACCTTGCAAACCCCATCAACATTCGTTGTCCACCTTCTTTGTCCTCTTTTAATTGTGCGCTCTGGAATCCACGGTAAGTCTGTAACAAGCTTTCCTACATTCAAAACTTCTTTTTAACAAACTCTCTTAACCTTCTGGCCCTCACTGAAACCTGGATTCAGAAATCTGACACGGCTTCCCCACTGCTCTCTCCTATGGCAGCCTACACTTCTCACATACCCCCAGACCTAAGAACAGACATGGTGGTGGAGTCGGCATACTCCTGTCCCCACAATGCACTTTCCAGGTTATTCCCCCAGTTCCATCACTTTCATTCCCTTCTTTTGAAGTCCACACCCTCAGGCTCTTCCGCCCCCTCTCCCTCAGAGTAGCGGTTGTATACCGTCCCCCTGGCTCACCCACCCAGTTCCTCGACCACTTTGCTGCCTGGCTGCCACACTTTCTGTCCTCAGAAATACCAACCCTTATCTTGGGAGACTTCAACATTCCCATAAACAGCCCCACCTCCCGTCTGCCTCCAGCTTCTCTCTCTAACCTCCTCTCTTGGACTTTCTCAACTCTCTAACTCTCAGACACACAAAGACGGTAACACACTTGACACGTTATCTTCCGACTCTGCTCAAACTATAACTTTAATAACTCTCCTCTCCCGCTTTCTGACCACAACATCCTCTCCTTCACTCTCACAAATCTGCACCCATCCCAGCACATCCCTACCTACTACATTCACAGAAACCTACAGGACATTGACCCTCATACACTTATAGACACTCTACATGCATCATTGTTCCCAATCTCTTCCTTCTTCTGCTGATCTGGTCGTAAATCACTACAATGACACCCTCAGAAGCACCCTGGACAAAGTAGCGCACCTTACCCTCAGAACCTCCAAACAAATACCAAAGCAGCCCTGGCTTGCACCGCAAACTCGCTTCCTCCAGGAGTGCTGAACGTCTATGGAGGAAAACTCACACACCAGAGAATTTCCTCCATTACAAATGCATGCTACAACTCTGCCCTCAACCTCGCTAAACAGACTTACTTCACCACCCTAATCTCCTCACTGTCCAACAGCCCCAAAAAACTCTTTGACACTTTCCACTCCCTCCTCAGTCCTAAAGTCCAGGCACCCATCACAGACCTCTCTGCTGAAGACCTAGCTGCCTACTTCACAGAGAAAATAGAACATATCCAGCATGAAATCAGTTCCTAGCCACTAAGATGCTATTGACCCCCCCCAGTGATGATGGTACCCTAAGTAGAGCCCCTCTTTAAACACACACACTCTCAGACCTAGAGGTCCCCTTTACTCTGTTTTAAAAGAGAAATATCCTCTCGCTGGAGCTGCTTCCTAGTTAATTGAAAACGACAATTCCCGGTCATAAAGATAAGGACATGAGCTTCAAAAGCCTCCTGCCAAGGGTCATCATAAAATATTAGATCCTGGAATAGCATGAGTCAGACCTTCTGACTACAGTCTCAGCAGGATACTGGGGAGATGTGAAAGCAACCTCCTGTCGACCTTTTAGGAACTCAAACATTATGCATAATCTGCGCTGACTAAGTCCGGATTCAGCCTCGGTGGATCATTGCGGTCACGGAGGAACCGAACAGTACGTCCCTGTGCTGTTGAAAGGCTGAAAATCTAGCTTTAAGCCAACCTGGGGAACCACAAGTCCCAGCAGTATCAAGTTTGGTCTTGTTAGACTTGTAAAATCATAATGGTCATTAATACCTGAAATTTATATCTGTGTTTAATGGTTCCACTGAGTTGTGGGCTCCGCCAGAATAATGAACCTTGATGACACCTTCTCGGCCCTGCCCACACGTTGGTACAATTGGTGGGCAGAATTGCTGGCACCTCCTGTTTGAGAACTGTTAAAAGATGCTGGCAGGATATGGTGAGGGCCCTGCCTTACCACCTGGATTTATTGCATTCTGAATGTCAGTGATCGGGGTCCACTGATATTGTAACAATCGGATTGTACGACTTCAAGGACTGAACCAGAGAAACCCAACTATACTTTTCATCCGTTATCCCGTTTATTTTAACTGTCGTGAATTATTGTCTTGAAAAGCCATTTTTCTGTAAATATATATATGCACTGTTGTTTTTTTCTTTTCACCTTTCTATTAAAGAAATTGAAAAATCTTAATTGCTAAGTCTTCCGTGTTCTAAGCAAAGGAATTAACTAATTCCGCCTCTGAGGGGAGTAACGTTACCATTGGTGTGAGAAATGCCATTTTGATTGTTGCTTGCCTGAACGATTGCAATTGGTCAGCAAGCGGGAGCTGGTTCATTCCCTACTCTGCGTGAGGGTAAGTGACCAGTAGTCGGTCCGTGTGCCGTTAAAACACGTGGTGTCAGTATACCGAATTGTGCCTGTAGAAGGTTAACTGGAAGTTAATCAAACTTGTCCCGAGCAGTATCCGTCGACATACGGATATGTTTGTGACAACTGGTGGCAGCGGTGGGATGTTCTGTATGCTTAGAACATTAGTGCATGAAATTCTGAATGTAAGGCCTCATGCACACGACCGTTGTGTGTATCCGTGGCCGTTGTGCCGTTTTCAGGTTTTTTTCGCGGACCCATTGACTTTCAATGGGTCCGTGGAAAAATCAGAAAATGCACCGTTTTGCAGCCGAGACCGTGATCCGTGTATCCTGTCCGTCAAAAAAATATGACCTGTCCTATTTTTTTGACGGACAACGGTTCACAGACCCATTCAAGTCAATGGGTCTGTGAAAGAACACAGATGCACACAAGATTGGCATCCGTGTCCGTGATCCGTGGCCGTAGGTTACTTTCATACAGACGGATCCGAAGATCCGTCTGCATAAAAGCTTTTTCATAGCTGAGTTTTCACTTCGTGAAAACTCAGATCCGACAGTATATTCTTTTTTTTTATTTAATTATTTTTATTATTAGTATATCAAAACATTACAGATAGAAAACAAAGAATACAATTTCCCCCCAACCCCAATTCCCTTAAAGAAACCCTCCCCTCCCCCCCCTACCTGTGGTGCGTCAAAATAAGTCCTCTATCATTAAGAAAATTGAACACAACTGATCAAACTCTCCAACCACCCCATATCTTAATCCACTTCTCCTCAGCCCCCCTCTTATTGTACAAAATTTTCTCATAGTTTTTTACCTTAGCAATTAAATTCATCCATGTGATTATATCTGGAGTATATCGAGCAAACCAGGTTCGACTAACCAACACTCTGGCCAACATCAATATCCTGCCCAGGAGGATCTTTTGATACTTGTGACTATTTAATTTAGAGAGATCATTAAGCACGAATACTTGTGGTTCAAAAGGGATTCGTATTTTTAGTTTATACCTAATACAATTATTTATAGTATTCCAGAAGTTTGTGAGTTCTGGACAAGTCCATATCATATGAAGAAAATCTGCTCCTACAGTATCGCATTTGGGACAATTGGACTTGTCTCTTAATCCACATTTATTCATCCATAGAGGAGTAATATATAATCTATGGCAAATAAAAAATTGTATTAGAACGTGGTTGAAATTCTGGGATAGTGAAACTAAATTTCCAAAAATATTCTCCCACCCTTCTACCTGTAAATTCAAACAATGCACCTCCCACGCTTTTTGTCCTGGTGACTGTGTGTCACTAAACCGTGCCTTAAGTAATAACTTATATATATTTGAAATTTTTATTCTAGACAGTGTACCCCCTACCCAATCATTCAAAAAGGATGAATTATCTATATCTAGCACCAATTTATCATCCAAACTGGATAGGACTGAACGCAATTGAAAATACCTAAACCAAGAAAGGTTTTCTATATTATGTGTCATCTCTATAAATGGTTTAATTTCTCTATCTTTAACTATCTGTGAAATATACAAAATTTTATTCTTTTGCCAAAATGTATCAGCTGCAATATCATCTAACCTTTGTAAGTACAGATTATGCCAAAGAGGCGTGAATGTCAGTGAACCCTTGATCTTTAACCACGTTCTAGTTGTAGCCCATACTTTCAGGAGTAATTTTATGGTCTCTCTATAGCCCCACTCATAGCTCTTTAATAAACCAGATTCCAACAAGGTAAAAATATTATTGTGGGCATAGCTAGTTACCAATTTCCCCAACAATGCACTATTCTCTGATTCATAGCATCTCAATAACTGGGCTGCAATAAAATACCCTTTAAAGTAAGGGAGATTTAAACCCCCGCACTCCATAGATTTATACAGATATTCCAGCTTTATTCGAACTCGCTTTCTTCCCCATATTAAATCATTGATTATTTTTTCAATAAGTTTAAAATGTTTGTCTTGTATCCAAATAGGTGTATTCCTGAGGACATAAAGGAATTGTGGTAATATCACCATTTTAACTAGTGAAACTCGATCGGCTCTGGATAGGGGCAGTCTTAACCAGATCCCTATTTTAGCTCTAGTCCTTACCACTATGGGAATCAAATTAAGTTGTACGAAATTTTCAACCCGAGGTGATATAGTCAAGCCCAAGTATTGAAAAGTATCGACAATATCCAACTGTGTCCCGAGAACCTCTTTCTGTGGCAGGGGATCTATTGGCATCAAGCTGGTCTTGGCCCAGTTTATAAGAAGACCAGACACCTCGCCAAATGCTTTAACCATTTGAATAATCCTAGGAAGAGTGATTTCCGTATGGTCTATAAAAAACAGAACATCATCCGCATATAAGGAGATCCGATCTTGTATCCCTAGCGTACCAAATCCTTTAACCTGATCATCCTGTCTAATGGCCATCGCGAGGGGTTCAATATAAATATCGAATAATAAGGGAGACAGTGGGCAACCCTGTCGTGTGCCTCTTCTTAAATCAATACTACTACTCAAAATTCCATTAAGACTCAATTTTGCCCTTGGAGATCTATACAATAACTTAAGAGTACGTATAAACTTTTCCCCAAAGCCCATCCTTTCCAGAACTTTCCAGAGGAAGCACCACTCCACCCTGTCAAATGCCTTGGAGGCATCCAGCGACAGGATGGAGCGAGTGGTCCCCCCAGGGGCCTGAATATTAGAGAAAAGCCGATGTAAATTATGATGTGTGCCCTTGTCTTGGACAAAGCCACTCTGGTCCGAATGGACAATAGAAGAAATAACCCTAGAAAGCCTTGTAGCCAGGACCCTCGCAAGGAGCTTTACATCTGCGTTAAGCAGTGAGATTGGTCTATAAGATTCTAAATCTAAAGGGTCCTTGCCTTTTTTTGGAATTAATATTATTACAGCCTCCATCATTGAGTCTGGGAGCTTCCCATCCTCCATTGATTCAGAAAAGACCTCCAACAGTCTCGGGAGAATGCAATCCCTATATTTACTATAAAATTCATATGGGAGTCCATCTGAACCAGGAGTAGAGTTAGCTGAACATAATTTAATATCTCCCTCAAGTTCCTAGATTGAGACCTCTAGTTCAAGTGCTTTCTTTTGCGTCTCAGTAATAGTTGGAAAGATGATCCTATCAAGGTAAAAATCTATCTTATCATCTGTGATGTTAGATTTGGCTTTATACAAATCAAGGAAATAATCAACAAAGGCCCTCTCCACCGGGCCCTGTCCAGTGACCATCCTACCATCAATCAATCGGACCTTGTCTATATATTTTTTAGGTTGTTGACTTGAAGTTACTCTGGAGAGAAATTTACCGGGTCGCCCCGACTCTGCAAAATATTTTTGCCCTTTAAAGAAAAGACTCTGTTGGGCCTTATCTAGTAAAAAATTAGAATATATTTGTGTGGCTCTTTGCATATTTTCCCTATTTTGCTCCGACTTATTCATGTAAAAGGATTCTGTCGCCTGTGCAGCACGTTCTTCTAAGTTTTTCTGTTTTTTCCCATACTCCTTTCTAAGGTTCGCGATATTACTAACCATCAATCCCCTCATATACGCCTTAAAGGTATCCCATACCACTTGACTTTTGGCTGAACCATAATTATTATCCCAAAATCGGCCAATTTCATTTTGGATTATTTCATGTGTTTTTATAACTGATAGCCAGTAAGGATTTAGTCTAAAAAGGGGTTTTGATGTATATCCTTCCTGAGACAAACAGAATTCAAGTAGTAACGGAGAGTGATCCGATATTGACCTCGTTTCATATTTCATTCGCTTTATTAATTTCACATGTTTACTACTGATCAATGCAAGATCTATTCTAGACATTGATTTACCTGCTTTACTAAAGCATGAAAAAGCCCTCTTCCCCTGTCCTAAATATTCCCAAGCATCTTCAAAACCAGCCTCCAGGCAGAACCGTGCCAGGGGGGACCCCTGGACCGGGCTGTCGCTCCTGACACTCGTAGAGACCCTATCACGTACAGGATCGATGACACAGTTAAAGTCCCCAATAATCAGTGTTGGACACTCCGGCCATTTATCCATAAATAATACCAGGGAATTAAGGACTTAAAAGGAAAATGGCGGTGGAATATAGACAAAGGCCAAAATACATATCTTCCCCCTTAACCTACAGTATAAAAAAACAAATCTCCCCTGTTGGTCAACAGAGGATGCCTCGCAGACAAAGTCAATAAGTCTATGTATCAAGACAGTAACACCTCTCGAGTAGTTAGAGAAAGTAGAATGGTAAGTGTGCGCAGCCCATCCCCTGTCGACCACCCTAGAGGTCTCCTCAGTGAGGTGGGTCTCTAACAAGCATACTATTGCTGGCAGATGGACCTGAGTCAAGTCAAAAATCGCTTGTCTCTTTCCTCTGTCCCCCAGACCACGTATATTCCAGGCAATAATTCTAGTCAACATTATCGACAGCGGCTAAGTGGGAAAAAGGAACTGGAAGAAAAAAGAAATACAAAAGAAAAAAAAGGCAAAAAGAAAAAGAAGAGGAAAAACACACCCATTTTGACGCACCACAGCCCAACCCCCCCCCCCCCCCACATACAAATAATCCACCACGTATTGTAGTAGATTTCTTTCCTATGACCATCCCTCCCACACTCCCCCCACTCGGCCACCCTCATTAGGAAGCAAAGAGAATTAAATTAAGGGGGATAAACCCCCTTGTAACAATTGATATTCCCGCCAGATCATAAGACAATTAAATCATAAGTTATTTCGGTCAAGCCAGTCCACGGCTTCTTCCGAAGTATCAAAAAAAATAATTTTATCATTAGCCTTTTTTTGACCATCAAAAATGTGCGTCTCTTTTCTTGTATATCTTTAGAAAAATCCGGAAAAAAAGCCAATCTATTCCCGTTATGTACAACCGGTGAACATTCTCTCGCCCTTCTCAAAAGGATGTCTTTATCCCCTGTGGTCAATAACTTGACAAGAAATGTCCGCGGTTGTCTCCCTGGAATTGGTTTACCCCCTGGGACCCGGTGAGCTCTTTCAATCATAAAAAAAGAGGAAAACGCATCTTTCCCAAAATTTTCAAAAATTTATTTCTGTATATATTGAGTTGGGTTCTTCTCTTCCGCACCCTCTGGAATCCCTATTATTCTCACGTTGTATCTTCGTGACCTATCCTCGAGGTCCGCAACCTTTTTCTTCAAAAGATTATACTCTGATTTGAATGTAGAGACCTCGGTATTTATTTTTTTGGATTCATTTTGTATCAGGGCAACGGAGCTCTCGAGGTTGTTAACCCTGTCTCGCATTTTTGACAAATCGTCTTTTATTAATCCCACATCAGCTTGGATAAACCCCAGTTGGGTTGTGACAGCCTGTATTAAATCCCCATTTTGTTTGACCGCTAGCAATATTTCTTCTAGCGGAGAGGAGTTGTCATTAGGGATAACTTCCCCCATTATACCATCTTCTTCTGGGGTGTATCTAAAGGCTTTTTGTGGTTCTGACTCAGTCATCTCCGGATCGTCAATTTTTTTTATGACAGGTTCCTTTTGTGCGCCCCTCGTATTAACCCTCGGAGACTTCAGAAACTGATCTATTTTTGTTAATTCAGCAGTTTTAGACCCAGATTTCTGGGTCGAGAGGTCAGTCGAGCGCCTGCTGGCTTTGGGAACCATACCTTGTTCCTCACTCTATATATATATATATATTTTATTTTTTTTTCCCCCTTTTTTTTGTTTCGGTTATTCCGCCTCTTCTTTCCTTTTGTATGTGTGTCACTATATATCACTTCACTCATGGTGATGGGGACGCTTCAGGTTAGAATATACTAAGAACTGTGTACATGACTGCCCCCTGCTGCCTGGCAGCACCCGATCTCTTACAGGGGGCCGTGATCCGTACAATTAACCCCTCAGGTGCTGCATCTGAAGGGGGTTAATTGTGCGTATCATATCCCCCTGTAAGAGATCCGGGGCTGCCAGGCAGCAGGGGGCAGACCCCCCTCCCTCCCCAGTTTAAATTTCATTGGTGGCCAGTGCGCCCCCCCTCCCTCCCTCTATTGAAATGATAACATTGGTGGCTCAGTGTGCGCCCCCCCCCCGCCCCCTCCCTCCCTCTATTGTAATAATAGCATTGGTGGCACAGTGTGCGGCCCCCCCTCCCTCCCTCTATTGAATTAACATTGGTAGCAGTGTGCACCCCCCCTCTATTGTCTTCCTCCCTCTATTGTTTTAATATATTGGTGGCAGTGTGCGGCCTCCCCCCCCCCAGATCATTGGTGGCAGCGGAGTTCCGATCGGAGTCCCAGTTTAACGCTACTGCAGTCCTGGTTCCCATGGTTACTTAGCCTTAGCAATAGTAGAAGATTCATACTTACCTGCTGGCTGCGGCGATGTCTGCGTCCGGCCGGGGAGCTCCTCCTACTGGTAAGTGACAGCAATGCGCCGCACAGATCTGTCACTTACCAGTAGGAGGAGCTCCCGGCCGGTCACAGACATCGCAGCAGCAAGCAGGTAACTATGATGCTTCTACTCCGCTGCCACCAATGATCGGGGGGGGGGAGAGGGGAGGCCTCACACTGCCACCAATGCTATTATTACAATAGAGGGAGGGAGGGGGGGTGCACACTGCCACCAATGCTATTATTACAATAGAGGGAGGGGGGGGCGCACACTGCCACCAATGCTATTATTACAATAGAGGGGGGGGGGCGCACACTACCACCGATGCTATTATTACAATAGAGGGAGGGAGGGGGGGGCGCACACTGCCACCAATGCTATTATTACAATAGAGGGAGGGGGGGGGCGGGGGGCGCACACTGGCCACCAACGAGTTAACTACAGGGGAGGGCCCACTGGCCACCAATGAGTTAAAAACAGGGGGGGGGGGTCTTCCCCCTGCTGCCTGGCAGCACCTGCCAGGCAGCAGGGGGCAGTCATGTACACAGTTTTTTTGTATATTCTAACCTGAGGCGTCCCCATCACCATGGGAACACCTCTGTGTTAAAATATACTGTCGGATCTGAGTTTCACGATGTAGCTCATATCCGACAGTATATTCTAACATAGAGGCGTTCCCATGGTGATGGGGACGCTTCAAGTCAAAATATACCATCGGATTGGAGAAAACTCCAATCCGATGGTATAAAAGAACTCCAGACTTTACATTGAAAGTCAATGGGGACGGATCCGTTTGAAATGGCACCATATTGTGTCAACGTCAAACGGATCCGTCCCCATTGACTTGCATTGTAATTCAGGACGGATCAGTTTGGCTCCGCACGGCCAGGCGGACACCAAAACGACATTTTTTTCATGTCCGTGGATCCTCCAAAAATCAAGGAAGACCCACGGACGAAAAAACGGTCACGGATCACGGACCCACGGACCCCATTTTTGCGGACCGTGAAAAAATACTGTCGTGTGCATGAGGCCTAACTCTGCACTAAAGGATTGAAACCTGGGCAGAAACAGTTCTGGAAGACAAAGCACAGTGCATTCGTTTTCAAAGAGTGATTATTCACAAACAGTACTGTGAGGAATATGGATTAATATTTACTGTCAGCCATATCCTCACACCCCCATTTGCTGACAGATAGAGGAGGTAGTGAACTCCACAGGAGGGCCCTGATTCAAAGCCCCCCCAGCCCTGATTGTCATTTGATTCACCTCTTGGCATGTTCAGTATACATGCAAAATAAGTTTCCACCCCCCCCCCCCAGCCATCTAAGGGGCAGTTGGCAAGGAAGAATGCCGAGCGGGTCCAGGCTTCAAGGAGGCCCCATGTGGAGAAGGTCACACCTCAGTCAACCAGCTTGGAGCCAAGCTAAATCCTGCAGGAAAAAACCCCAGCAGGAGGTGTCAGCCCTGTCAGGATCAATGCGACCTCCCAGACATGTTGGCACCTACATTTCATAAGAAATTATGAATTGCTTGCCATCGCAGGTGCAAACCGGATACATATTTGTGTCCTGGTGGCCATGATGTACGTGCCCATGGTCTTTGTTTAATAGGGCGAGGTCAGCGAGGGGAGATATCCATATCTCCCCACAGAAACCAAATAACGGTACCAGGTTTGGACTCTACTTGTAGCCAAAACCCAGGCAGGTCCGTTGGTCTGAGAACCATCTCCCTGTGACCCTCTGGTCTGGAGCTATGAACCCTAAAGGGTTTTGTGGGTCATTTGCTGCCAGCCCAGAAGAGGGGGAGTGTGCAGCCAGCCAGAACTGCAGGGGCAACATGTGAGGTGCACGGTGGGCTCATGAGGGGCCAAATAATAACACAGTTCATCGGTGTACTCACGGTTAGCAGAAAGCCTTCCTGATGACCAGTCTAGATGGAGGTTGAGGTGCCCTTGATGGCAGTGGTGTTTAGGGTACTTGTGGCGGCTGGGTCCCTTGATGGTATTTGTTGTGACGCTAGTACCGTTAATGGTGGTACAACCAGTTGTAATGAAATTGAGGAATTAAGTAGACAGTGGTAGGATACAACTCACAACTTTTACTGAGGTTGGTTCTAGCTGCGGCATATACATCCAGACAGAATACAGTCTATTGTTCTTTAGAGGAATTCTGTTGATCCACTGTTAATAGATTTGGCTGGGTTTAGACTTAGCTTGAAGGTCCTTTTTAAACCAGTGTAATTTGGTGAGGCTGCCTGTGGCTAAATAATCCTTCACCTGGATTCCCAGAGATCTCGGATGCCTGGATAGTGGCTTTTATCCCTTGGATTTTTAGTCTTTTCTTTCTTTTGTCCCTTTCTGGACTAAGCTTTTGCCTAAACAGTTTGGTGCTTGATCTGCACTCTCTTAAAACGAACTACTCACTAACTACAGATAAGACCTGAGCTGGGCTGGATATCCCAGAGTAGTGCTATCCCTATCTAGTGGTGGGATGTATAAAGCACACTTGACCAGCCTATGAACAGGGATACAACAGGTGTAGAAATGCAAAATGAAATGCCATACAGTAATGCCAATGGGACAATACATTTGCACTTCTCACGTCTCCTGAGTGGGACGCTGCATACCCCCATGGTAAAACATGAGTCGAACTCGAGACATTCTTGACTCGATGTTATATCTTTCTGTAAGATATAAGCAAAGGCAAAAGCATGCATGCATAGGAAATAATACCATAATTTCATTCTTGTACTACTTGTACCTGTAAGTAAAATGGGATAGGCAAACATATCTCAGACAACAACAAAATGTGACAAATGGGGTAGCAATTTTTCCTCTGAAGACTGGTGATGTATTGAAAAAGCCAGAATAGTCCATAATGATGAAGAAAAATAATAATAACATATCAGGAGGCTCACAGGGTATGAGTCCGTTCCCTGGGCACAGGAAAATATCAAAAGAGCATATCACGGAGGCTCAGGTGCGTGAAAGTCTATCTCCGGGTGCAGGCTTAAACATTGCAAAATGGATAAAGGTGAACAATCCCTTAAAAAGTCCTTTAAGGGAATAGAACATAATAAAACGTAGGTCAGTCTCTTTCTTAAATTCTGGAACTCCAGACAATGTAAGGATGTACTCAACGTTGAATCGGCAGAGCTGTAAGTTGTCTTCTTGGCTGCTGGGGCAGGAAATCTCTAAAACAGACAGGGGGTTGTCCTCTTGTAATCCTGTCGGATCTACGAAGCGACTGAGGTTCTACAGGCCTTGTTTCAAGGGAACTTGGTGTTTCCTGAGCTGTAGTAGTTAGTTCTTGAGATAGCTCTTTTGGTTGAAGTGCGGTGGTGTTGGTCTTGGCAGGCACTAAGATGTTTAGCCAGGGAGTTAAAAACCATTGTAAAGGATCAGAGTTAGAGTTGAGCGAACACCTGGATGTTCGGGTTCGAGAAGTTCGGCCGAACTTCCCAGAAATGTTCGGGTTCGGGATCCGAACCCGATCCGAACTTCGTCCCGAACCCAAACCCCATTGAAGTCAATGGGGACCCGAACTTTTCGGTACTAAAAAGGCTGTAAAACAGCCCAGGAAAGGGCTAGAGGGCTGCAAAAGGCAGCAACATGTAGGTAAATCCCCTGCAAACAAATGTGGATAGGGAAATTAATTAAAATAAAAATTAAATAAATTAAAATTAACCAAAATCAATTGGAGAGAGGTTCCATAGCAGAGAATCAGGCTTCATGTCAGCAGAGAATTAGGCTTCACGTCAGCCACCACTGCAACAGTCCATTGTCATAAATTTAGGCCCAGCACCCAGGCAGAGGAGAGAGGTCCCGTAACAGAATCTGGCTTCATGTCAGCAGAGAATCAGTCTGCATGTCATAGCAGAGAATCAGGCTTCACGTCACCCACCACTGCAACAGTCCATTGTCATAAATTTAGGCCCAGCACCCAGGCAGAGGAGAGAGGTCCCGTAACAGACAATCTGGCTTCATGTCAGCAGAGAATCAGTCTACATATCATAGCAGAGAATCAGGCTTCACGTCACCCACCACTGTAACAGTCCATTGGCATATATTTAGGCCCAGCACCCAGGCAGAGGAGAGAGGTCCCGTAACAGACAATCTGGCTTCATGTCATAGCAGAGAATCAGGCTTCACGTCACCCAACATTGGAACAGTCCATTGGCATATATTTAGGCCCCGGCACACAGGCAGAGGAGAGGTTCATTCAAATTTGGGTAGCCTCGCAATATAATGGTAAAATGAAAATAAAAATAGGATTGAATGAGGAAGTGCCCTGGAGTCCAATAATATATGGTTAAGGGGAGGTAGTTAATGTCTAATCTGCACAAGGGACGGACAGGTCCTGTGGGATCCATGCCTGGTTCATTTTTATGAACGTCAGCTTGTCCACATTGGCTGTAGACAGGCGGCTGCGTTTGTCTGTAATGACGCCCCCTGCCGTGCTGAATACACGTTCAGACAAAACGCTGGCCGCCGGGCAGGCCAGCACCTCCAAGGCATAAA
Organism: Bufo gargarizans; assembly: GCF_014858855.1. Lineage (NCBI taxonomy): Eukaryota > Metazoa > Chordata > Amphibia > Anura > Bufonidae > Bufo > Bufo gargarizans. Next base: position 11,541 of record NW_025334065.1, on the reverse strand, counting down.
AGGCTAGCTCTGGCCACGTGGACAATTTAGAGACCCTGAAGTTGAATGGGGCCGAACCATCAGTCAGTACGTGGAGGGGTGTGCACACGTACTGTTCCACCATGTTAGTGAAATGTTGCCTCCTGCTAACACGTTGCGTATCAGGTGGTGGTGCAGTTAGCTGTGGCGTGTTGACAAAAGTTTTCCACATCTCTGCCATGCTAACCCTGCCCTCAGAGGAGCTGGCCGTGACACAGCTGCCTTGGCGACCTCTTGCTCCTCCTCTGCCTTGGCCTTGGACTTCCTCTTGTTCCCCTGTGACATTTGGGAATTATCTCAGTAGCGCGTCTACCAACGTGCGCTTGTACTCGCGCATCTTCCTATCACGCTCCAGTGCAGGAAGTAAGGTGGGCACCAGGGGCGTTGCTAGGGTCTCAAAAGATCCAGGGCACAAGCCCCAATAAATATGCCCCCCCCCGCACTATGCTGTACTTGCTATACAGCGGCACTTACCTGTCACATCCAGGGCCTCCAGGTGACGTCTCCTCTCTGTCATCATCTTCTCGGTCTGGACAACTTCTCTCAGCCGCCTCGTCTCTGCAGAGTGTGACACACAGACATCTTAGCTTCCTCACTTTCTATCATTATCCCCCAACTGGAGTCCCCACAGTGTTATCCTGCTGCTTTCTATGCCAAAACCTCAACCCCCCCCCCTCATACCCCCAAATACTATCCTAAAGAAACATTACTGCCCCCCATAGTAATAGTGCTCCTCATAGTCCCACCAATAGTAATTCCCTTCTAGAATGCCCTTATTAGTAACACTGCCCCAACCGTGATAATGCTCCTCAACAATGCCCTCCCATATTAATAATACCCTCACAGAGTCCCTAGTAGAAATAAGGCCCCCTATTGTTCCCCCAGTGGCAATAAAGCTCCCTACAGACCCCACAGTAGTAATAAGGCCCCCATAGTGCGCTTAGTAGAAATAAGGCAGATCTACAAGACCCTCCTATAGAGCCCCCAGTAGTAATAAGAACGCCTATAATGTCCCCTGGATTTGCAGTGCCCCCTGCAGTTATAATCCTCCCTCCACCATACAGTCCCATGTAAATAACATCACCTCTTCCCCAGCCGCCTCCAACGCACAATCCCATGTAAACATCACCCCCTAAGGCTACTTTCACACTTGCGTTCATGCACTTGTACAGGATGGATCCGCACCGATATAATACAAACTAATGCATCCGTTCAGGACCAATTAGTTTGTATTCGATTTTAATTTCTAAGTCCCAATACGGATCCGTCCTGACTTACATTGAAAGTCAATGGGGGACGGATCCGTTTACAATTGCACCATTTTGTGTCAATGCAAAGGGATCCGTCCCCATTGACTTACATTGTCAGGACGGATGCGTTTGGCTCCGCAAGGCCATGCGGACACAAAAAACGCTGCTTGCAGCATTTTGAGGTCCGCCTCCAAAATGGAACGGGGGACCGCACGGAGCCGAACGAATGCATTCTGAATGGATCCGCATCCATTCAGAATGCATTGGGGTTAAACTGATGCATTTGGGGCTGCTTGTGAGAGACCTGAAACGGATCTCACAAGCGGATCACCAAACGCAAGTGTGAACGGACCCTAAACATTAAGTCCCATGTACATAAACATCATTCCCCCCCACCATCCACTTTCAACATACAGTCCCATGTAAATAACATCCCTCCCTCCCCCAGCCACCTCAAGCACACAGTTCCATGTCAATAACATCCCTCCCTTCAGCCCTAAAATACATCCCAGTTAAATAACTACAACTCCCAGCATTTCTCTACCTCTCCCTTCACTTACCTCGCCTGTACAGACATCACTATTAGGCTCCTTCTCCTCTTGACTCCGGTCCAATCCTGAACTGGGAAGAGGCGAAAGACCTTTGGTGACATCACAGGCCATGTGATCAGCAAAACAGGCTGTGATAGGATGACCTGGATGGTGACATCATCCAGGTCATCCTATCACAGCCTGTTTTGCTGATCACATGGCCTGTGATGTCACCAAAGGTCCTTCGCCTGTTCCCAGTATAAGATTCAATTGTATGTGCCGTTCTGTGGACGGCAATACAGTTGCATCTAGCAGGCAGGCAGGACATTCGGGGCATGGGACAAAACATCCGGGGCCCAGGCCCCGAATGTTTTAACCTAGCGACGCCCCTGGTGGGCACATTGTCTTTGTAGCGTGGATCCAGCAGGGTGGCAACCCAGTAGTCCGCACACGATAAAATGTGGGCAACTCTGCTGTCGTTGCGCAGGCACTGCAGCATGTAGTCGCTCATGTGTGCCAGGCTGCCCAGAGGTAAGGACAAGCTGTCCTCTGTGGGAGGCGTATCGTCATCGTCCTGCCTTTCCCCCCAGCCACGCACCAGTGATGGACCCGAGCTGCGTTGGGTGCCACCCCGCTGTAACCATGCTTCATCCTCATCCTCCTCCACCTCCTCCTCATCCTCGTCCTCCTCGTCCTCCAGTAGTGGGCCCTGGCTGGCCACATTTGTACCTGGCCTCTGCTGTTGCCAAAAACCTCCCTCTGAGTCACTTCGAAGAGACTGGCCTGAAAGTGCTAAAAATGACCCCTCTTCCTCCTCCTCCTCCTCCTCCTCCTGGGCCACCTCCTCTTCCATCATCGCCCTAAGTGTTTTCTCAAGGAGACATAGAAGTGGTATTGTAACGCTGATAACGGCGTCATCGCCACTGGCCATGTTGGTGGAGTACTCGAAACAGCGCAACAGGGCACACAGGTCTCGCATGGAGGCCCAGTCATTGGTGGTGAAGTGGTGCTGTTCTGTAGTGCGACTGACCCGTGCGTGCTGCAGCTGAAACTCCACTATGGCCTGCTGCTGCTCGCACAGTCTGTCCAGCATGTGCAAGGTGGAGTTCCACCTGGTGGGCACGTCGCATATGAGGCGGTGAGCGGGAAGGCCGAAGTTACGCTGTAGCGCAGACAGACGAGCAGCGGCAGGATGTGAACGCCGGAAGCGCGAACAGACGGCCCGCACTTTATGCAGCAGCTCTGACATGTCGGGGTAGTTGTGAATGAACTTTTGCACCACCAAATTCAGCACATGCGCCAAGCAAGGGATGTGCGTCAAACCGGCTAGTCCCAGAGCTGCAACGAGATTTTGCCCATTATCGCACACCACCAGGCCGGGCTTGAGGCTCACCGGCAGCAACCACTCGTCGGTCTGTTGTTCTATACCCCGCCACAACTCCTGTGCGGTGTGGGGCCTGTCCCCCAAACATATGAGTTGCAGAATGGCCTGCTGACGTTTACCCCGGGCTGTGCTGAAGTTGGTGGTGAAGGTGTGTGGCTGACTGGATGAGCAGGTGGAAGAAGAGGAGGAGGAAGCCGAGAAGGAGGAGGTGGCAACAGGAGGCAAAGAATGTTGCCCTGCGATCCTTGGCGGCGGAAGGACGTGCGCCAAACAGCTCTCCGCCTGGGGCCCAGCTGCCACTACATTTACCCAGTGTGCAGTTAGGGAGATATAGCGTCCCTGGCCGTGCTTACTGGTCCACGTATCTGTGGTTAGGTGGACCTTGCCACAGATGGCGTTGCGCAGTGCACACTTGATTTTATCGGATACTTGGTTGTGCAGGGAAGGCACGGCTCTCTTGGAGAAGTAGTGGCGGCTGGGAACAACATACTGTGGGACAGCAAGCGACATGAGCTGTTTGAAGCTGTCTGTGTCCACCAGCCTAAATGACAGCATTTCATAGGCCAGTAGTTTAGAAATGCTGGCATTCAGGGCCAGGGATCGAGGGTGGCTAGGTGGGAATTTACGCCTTCTCTCAAATGTTTGTGAGATGGAGAGCTGAACGCTGCCGTGTGACATGGTGGAGATGCTTGGTGACGGAGGTGGTGGTGGTGGTGTTGGTGGTACATCCCCTGTTTGTTGGCGGATGTTCTGCTTTTGCCCACTGCTCCCTCTTTTGCTACGCTGTTGGCTCGGTCTCACCACTGCCTCTTCCTCCGAACTGTGAAAGCCAGTGGCACGACCTTCATTCAATGTGGGGTCTAGGACCTCATCGTCCCCTGCATCGTCTTCCACCCAGTCTTGATCCCTGACCTCCTGTTCAGTCTGCACACTGCAGAAAGACGCAGCAGTTGGCACCTGTGTTTCGTCATCATCAGAGACGTGCTGAGGTGGTATTCCCATGTCCTCGTCATCAGGAAACATAAGTGGTTGTGCGTCAGTGCATTCTATGTCTTCCACCGCTGGGGAAGGGCTGGGTGGATGCCCTTGGGAAACCCTGCCAGCGGAGTCTTCAAACAGCATAAGAGACTGCTGCATAACTTGAGGCTGAGACAGTTTCCCTGGTATGCATGGGGGTGATGTGACAGACTGATGGGGTTGGTTTTCAGGCGCCATCTGTGCGCTTTCTGCAGAAGACTGGGTGGGAGATAATGTGAACGTGCTGGATCCACTGTCGGCCACCCAATTGACTAATGCCTGTACCTGCTCAGGCCTTACCATCCTTAGAACGGCATTGGGCCCCACCAAATATTGCTGTAAATTCTGGCGGCTACTGGGACCTAAGGTAGTTGGTTCACTAGGACGTGTGGCTGTGGCAGAACGGCCACGTCCTCTCCCAGCACCAGAGGGTCCACTAACACCACCACGACCATGTCCACGTCCGCGTCCCTTACTAGATGTTTTCCTCATTGTTATCGTTCACCACAACAACAAATATATTATTTGGCCCAATGTATTGTATTCAAATTCAGCGGGATATAAATTTGAGGCCTAGTATTTAGGCGCTGGGTGACCGGTATGGATTTACTGACAGAATTAGACTTGGAAATACACAGTAGCGGGTGTGTGTGAAGTTATTCTGAATGACCCAATGTGCACCTTCAATATTATATACCCTTTTAGGGATAGATTTCAAATAGCTCTGATATAGCAGAAACCACTAAATTAGGAAATTGCTAAATTGGGAATTGTATTTCAACCCAGAACAAAAAATGTGCTTTGACGGACACTAAATAACTTTCCCAGCCACAACAGGACAGCGGTAACGACAGATTTAGCGGGATATAAATTTGAGGCCTAGTATTTAGGCGCTGGGTGACCGGTATGGATTTACTGACAGAATTAGACTGGGATATGGCCAAAAAATAACCAGACTATTGCTGGTTAAATGCACTTGGTGTCACAGCTTGACCCTGATGTAGGCTTTAGCCAAAAAACAACCACACTACTGAGGGTTAAATGCACTTGGTGACGGGCGCAGCTTGCCCCTGATGTAGTATATGGCCAAAAAATGAACAGACTATTGCTGGTTAAATGCACTTGGTGTGACAGCTTCACCCTGATGTAGGCTTTAGCCAAAAAACAACCACACCATTGAGGGTTAAATGCACTTGGTCGCAGCTTGTGCTGGCGCACCACAAGACACAAAATGGCCGCCGATCACCCTAGAAAAAAGTGACTGACAAACGGTCTGGGCAGCCTAAAAACAGTGAGCAATTGAGTATCAGCAGCTCAATGATCCACAGCTGCAGATCGATCAATAATCAAGTCCTTTGGAGGAGTTAATCTGCCTAATCTCGCCCTACTGTCGCAGCCGCAACCTCTCCCTACGCTAATCAGAGCAGAGTGACGGGTGGCGCTATGTGACTCCAGCTTAAATAGAGGCTGGGTCACATGGTGCTCTGGCCAATCACAGCCATGCCAATAGTTGGCATGGCTGTGACGGCCTCTTGGGGCAAGTAGTATGACGCTTGTTGATTGGCTGCTTTGCAGCCTTTCAAAAAGCGCCAAGAAAGCGTCACAAAAGCGCCAAGAAAGCGACGAACACCGAACCCGAACCCGGACTTTTACGAAAATGTCCGGGTTCGGGTCCGTGTCACGGACACCCCAAAATTCGGTACGAACCCGAACTATACAGTTCGAGTTCGCTCATCCCTAGTTCTGGGGGAGCATTGTGGCAAACCTAGCCACTTCTGGACTATAATGTAAGAAGGTTGTCCGTACGTTTGAATGCAATATTTGGGAATGTGGTATTGTATATTGCTACTACTGCCCCTTTTAGACTGGGTAGCAGATTGCATTCAGGCTGTCCTACAGACTATGTATGTTATTATGTGTTTGGTTACATTGTATCTGTGTATGCCAGGGGTCAAGTTAGTCCATTACGTTTGGTAATTGTATTTTGTGGATTACGTCTCAGACAAGGCTCATGTGGTTCTGTGTATTGTGTTACAGACAGAGGGGAGGGGAGTTTGTGTACAGTGGCTGGGGAACTGTATAAATATACAAGCTTGTGAATAAAGCGGGGAGTTGACTCCCAGACTGTTTCGTCCGGTTATTGGGAGGATTGGGAATATTGCCGTACTGTTCAGCGCTGACTGTGGATTTACCTGTTATACCAGCGGAGATCGTGGATTCTAATATTGCACTCCGCTACAATAGGGTTGGGCCAAAGGCAAAGGATGTGTGGCACAAGGTTTCTACACGTTGTCAGAAGCACCAATGTTATTGTGAGATATAATGTCATCTAGACCTTTTCTGAAGCATCTCCTGTATTTGCTGTGAGCGGCTCCTGCGGCTATTCCAGGTATTCACCGCTCTTACTGTAAAGAATGTTTATCGCCTCTTATGACTGAATCTTTTTTTCTCCAGGCGCAGGGAGCGGCCCCTTGTTCTTTGAGGAACTTTAACACAGAATAGCTTCTCTCGATATTTTTTGTATGGTCTTGTATTAGGCTTTTTTCAAGGCTGTATAAATGCCGTCCTTTTACTCTTTGCTCCTGGCTGAGATCTTCCAGGCCCTTTATCAGTTTGGTTGCTATCTTTTGCACTTTTTCTGACACCGGGGCTTCCTTTTTATGGACTGGTGCCCAGAACTGAACCATATTCCAGATGAGGCCATACCATGCTTTGTATAGCGGCAATAATACATCCCTGTCCCGCAAGTCCATGCCTTAGAGGCATCTGACTGGCATTGCATGCTGGTATTTAGTCTATGATCTACTAATAGTCCCAGATCCTTCTCAGCCAGTGACTCTCCCAGTGTTACTCCCCCAGGGCATATGCTGCATGGTTGCTATGGGCGACTAAGCCAGTTCTACTCTACACCAGTTTTATAAATGCCCTTTAAGTGTTTTTGCCCTACCGACCCCAGTCGGTCATTATATTGTGGTCACTGTCACCAAGGCTTTCATGGACAGTGACATTTCCCTCAAGCTCTGCATTGTTAGAAATTACTAGATCCAGAAGAGCATCGCCTCTAGGAGGATCTTCTACAAACTGTCCCATGAAATGACCCTGCAGAAAGCTGAGACATTTTCTCGCTTTTGCAGCAGAGGCGGAACCATGTTCCCAATTTTTTAAATTGTTTGTTAAAAGTTGAAATCTCCCATTATCATCACTGTGTCGCCTGCGCCACCCGCTCCATTTGCGCTTACAGTTGATCTTCTATCTCCTCAGTTATATTGGGGGGTCTGTGGATCCCACCAAGAATTATTGTCATTATTTTCTTCCCTCTGTAATTCCACCCACAAGGTTTCAACATCCTCACAACCTTCATCCACAATTGTCTCCATCACACTTACAGTACATGCATATCACTCGCAGCATACAGACATACACCACCACCTCTGCGGTCAGCCCTATCGGACATATACCACCACCTCTGCGGTCAGCCCTATTGGACATACACCACCACCTCTGCGGTCAGCCCTATCGAACATACACCACCTCTGCGGTCATCCCTATCGGACATACACCACCTCTGCAGTCAGCCCTATCGGACATATACCACCACCTCTGCGGTCATCCCTATCGGACATTCACCACCACCTCTGCAATCAGCCCTATCGGACATATACCACCTCTGCGGTCATCCCTATCGGACATACATCACCTCTGCGGTCATCCCTATAGGACATACACCACCTCTGCGGTCAGCCCTATTGGACATACACCACCACCTCTGCGGTCAGCCCTATCGAACATACACCACCTCTGCGGTCATCCCTATCGGACATACACCACCTCTGCAGTCAGCCCTATCGGACATATACCACCACCTCTGCGGTCATCCCTATCGGACATTCACCACCACCTCTGCGGTCAGCCCTATCGAACATACACCACCTCTGCGGTCATCCCTATCGGACATACACCACCTCTGCGGTCATCCCTATCGGACATATACCACCACCTCTGCGGTCAGCCCTATCGGACATACACCACCTCTGCGGTCAGCCCTATCAGACATACACCACCACCTCTGCGGTCAGCCCTATCGGACATACACCACCACCTCTGCGGTCAGCCCTATCAGACATATACCACCACCTCTGCGGTCAGCCCTATCGGACATATACCACCACCTCTGCGGTCAGCCCTATCGGACATACACCACCTCTGTGGTCATCCCTATCAGACATTCACCACCACCTCTGCGGTCAGCCCTATAGGACATACACCACCACCTCTGCAGTAATCCCTATCGGACATACACCACCTCTGCGGTCATCCCTATCGGACATTCACCACCACCTCTGCGATCAGCCCTATCGGACATACACCACCACCTCTGGGGACAGGTCTATCGGACATTCACCACCACCTCTGCGGTCAGCCCTATTGGACATTCACTACCACCTCTGTGGTCAGCCCTATTGGACATACACCACCACCTCTGCGGTCAGGTTTCTAAAGAGTGTAAAACTTTAAAGATTTGCAGCCTAATCATGAGAAGAGTCCAGCCATGTCTCAGCAACACCAAATACATCAAAATGTTTCTCTAGTACCAAGGCATCGAGCTCTCCTATTTTGCTTGCTAGACTTCTGCCTTTTGTCAACATACATTTTAAGTTGTCATAAAATTTTACACTTTTAGGAAATGTATTTTTTTATGATCATTTTTTTTTCCTTCGTCAGAGTTAGTTTGTAACTGACGGATCTCCTTATCCACTTTTCTAATCCTCCCCCCACCAATATATTCTGACCCCTCTCTAACTTGTCTATCTCCATATTTATAGCCATATCCTCCCCCTCGTTCCTAGTTTAAATGCATTGTCACCCCAGCCAGAATTCTCTCCCCCAACACAGCAGCTCCCCTAACATTGAGGTGCAAATTATCTGCGGAAAACAGTTTGTACCCAAGTGAAAAGTCAGCCCCCGTGGTCTAGGAACCCAAACCCTTCTGCTCTACACCAAGATTTAAGCCATGCATTTAATTACCTAAGCTCTATCTGACAGCCCTGTGTAGCGTATAGCACCGGCAGGATTCTAGAGAACACTACCTTGGAGTTCTTTAAAATTACTCTTAAAGGCCTTTCACCTACCATTTTTTTTGTCATTGATACCAACATGGACCATGACAGCTGTGTCATTCCCAGCCCCTCACAGTAGTTTATCCACCCGTTCCACCACATGCCGAACCCTGGCACCAGAGAGACAGCAAACCATTCTGTTGAAGTGGTCTTGATTCTATCCGTCTTCCTGATTCCTGATATCCGTCTTCACCATTTTCTCCTCCAGAATAGTCCATGTATGTGTCCACCTTCTCCTCCAGAATAGTCCATGTATGTGCCCACCTTCTCCCCAGAATAGTCCATGTATGTGCCCACCTTATCCCCCAGAATAGTCCATGTATGTGCCCACCTTCTCCTCCAGAATAGTCCATGTATGTGCCCACCGTCTCCTCCAGAATAGTCCATGTATGTGCCCACCGTCTCCTCCAGAATAGTCCATGTATGTGCCCACCTTCTCCTCCAGAATAGTCCATGTATGTGCCCACCTTCTCCTCAAGAATAGTCCATGTATGTGCCCACCTTCTCCTCAAGAATAGTCCATGTATGTGCCCACCTTCTCCTCCAGAATAGTCCATGTATGTGTCCACCTTCTCCTTCAGAATAGTCCCAAATTACTTTACACAGAAACCTGCAAGTTCTTCTTGTTTTGACAGGTCACTCCAGCAACACAGAAGAAGGAAGAATCTAATTATCAGGTAATCGACTTATCTCTTCATTAAAAGGAAAACTCTTGCCTGATTTTCCTCTTCTAAAGCACTATTGCATCAGTATGCCTTGTATAGCGTGTCCAGCCTAGCTTTATGTAGAGAAGGTCCTTTTATAGCGTGCTCTGTGCTGTAATTACCAGTGATGGTTGTCTGGATGCAGCAAGTCAGGTGAATAGCCATGCAGACAATGCCCCTCCTGGTGTGACTGATGCTCCTCAGGCTGGGGAACCTGCTCACCAGCCAGCTGCGGCAGCATCCTGCGCATGCGCGGTGAGATGCACTGGTCTCTGATTCATCTCTGCACACGCTCCACATGTTGCAGGCGGACTGGGAAGTGTTGGACCCTGGGTGGCGGTAGGACTAGTCAGGTGATATTTTTATTCTATTTATTTTTCCACCATTCTGAGGCTTTTCTGAGTAATTTTGGGCAGATAGCCCCTTTTAAATTTATGGCAGAAGGCGGAGTCCCAAGAGCAGAATCCAGATTTACTTCCCTATTATTGGTCATTACAGCAGGGCTGATAAGAGCGTCATATAAATGTCTGACTTCTGCTTCCTTCTCCTTACCGCTTCTCTTTGGTCCTAAACAGGAACTCATGCCTCATAATGAAGCAGTGTACCACAATGTGCTGCCCGGCCCCCGACGATGAGTGCGGTAATAACTCTGCTGTCAGTCTCTATCCCTGCATGTTCTACAGTGTAATGTGTGTGATGCCGATCCCTGTGTAATGTTATGTAACTGGAGAATCCACCTCCTAATCGCTGAGGAATGCGGCAAAAATTCAACCCCAGTATTTTTCCTTTTTTGTAGTTTTTGAACACCTTAAAGAAGATCTCCAGCAAAACACAACTGTTCATCGCTGCCGCCCCCACCTGATGGCGCTCTGCACTCTCTTCTGAGACAGTCATGCTACTATTGCATTAATAACATTAGTGGCAGTGTGCGGCCTCCCCTCCCTCTCTCTATTGTAATTAGAACATTGGTGGCACAGTGTGCGGCCTCCCCCGCCCCCCCCTCCCTCCCTCTATTGTAATTAGAACATTGGTGTCAGTGTGCGGCCTCCCCTCGGCCCCCCTCCCTCCCTCTATTGTATAATAACATTGGTGGCAGTGTGCGGCCTCCCCTCGGCCCCCCCTCCCTCCCTCTATTGTATTAATAACATTGGTGGCAGTGTGCGGCCTCCCCCGGCCCCCCCTCCCTCCCTCTATTGTATTAATAACATTGGTGGCAGTGTGCGGCCTCCCCTCGGCCCCCCCTCCCTCCCTCTATTGTATTAATAACATTGGTGGCAGTGTGCGGCCTCCCCCACTCCCTCTATTGTATTAATAACATTGGTGGCAGTGTGCGGCCTCCCCCGCCCCCCTCCTCCCTCTATTGCATTAATAACATTGGTGTCAGTGTGCGGCCTCCCCCACTCCCTCTATTGTATTAATAACATTGGTGGCAGTGTGCGGCCTCCCCCGCCCCCCCCCTCCCTCTATTGCATTAATAACATTGGTGGCAGTGTGCGGCCTCCCCCGGCCCCACCCCCCTCC
>NW_025334064.1:87106-142351 GCF_014858855.1 Bufo gargarizans | reverse complement strand
TGACTGGTGACCTCCGATGTTATCTATAAGTGACTGGTGACCTCTGATGTAATCTATAGTGACTGGTGACCTCCGATGTTATCTATAAGTGACTGGTGACCTCCGATGTTATCTATAAGTGACTGGTGACCTCTGATGTATCTATAAGTGACTGGTGACCTCCGATGTTATCTATAAGTGACTGGTGACCTCTGATGTAATCTATAAGTGACTGGTGACCTCCGATGTTATCTATAAGTGACTGGTGACCTCCGATGTTATCTATAAGTGACTGGTGACCTCTGATGTTATCTATAAGTGACTGGTGGCCTCTGATGGTATCTATAAGTGACTGGTGACCTCTGATGTGGTCTATAAGTGACCGGTGACCTCTGATGTTATCTATAAGTGACTGGTGACCGCCGATGTTATCTATAAGTGACTGGTGACCTCTGATGTGGTCTATAAGTGACTGGTGACCTCCGATGTTATCTATAAGTGACTGGTGACCTCTGATGTTATCTATAAGTGACTGGTGACCTCCGATGTTATCTATAAGTGACTGGTGACCTCTGATGTTATCTATAAGTGACTGGTGACCTCTGATGTTATCTATGAGTGACTGGTGACCTCTGATGTAATCTATAAGTGACTGGTGACCTCTGATGTTATCTATAAGTGACTGGTGACCTCCGCTGTTATCTATAAGTGACTGGTGACCTCCGATGTTATCTATAAGTGACTGGTGACCTCTGATGTATCTATAAGTGACTGGTGACCTCCGATGTTATCTATAAGTGACTGGTGACCTCCTGTATCTATAAGTGACTGGTGACCTCTGATGTTATCTATAAGTGACTGGTGACCTCCGATGTTATCTATAAGTGACTGGTGACCTCTGATGTAATCTATAAGTGACTGGTGACCTCCGATGTTATCTATAAGTGACTGGTGACCTCCGATGTTATCTATAAGTGACTGGTGACCTCTGATGTTATCTATAAGTGACTGGTGGCCTCTGATGGTATCTATAAGTGACTGGTGACCTCTGATGTGGTCTATAAGTGACCGGTGACCTCTGATGTTATCTATAAGTGACTGGTGACCGCCGATGTTATCTATAAGTGACTGGTGACCTCTGATGTGGTCTATAAGTGACTGGTGACCTCCGATGTTATCTATAAGTGACTGGTGACCTCTGATGTTATCTATAAGTGACTGGTGACCTCCGATGTTATCTATAAGTGACTGGTGACCTCTGATGTATCTATAAGTGACTGGTGACCTCTGATGTTATCTAAGTGACTGGTGACCTCTGATGTATCTATAAGTGACTGGTGACCTCTGATGTTATCTATAAGTGACTGGTGACCTCCGCTGTTATCTATAAGTGACTGGTGACCTCGATTATCTATAAGTGACTGGTGACCTCTGATGTAATCTATAAGTGACTGGTGACCTCTGATGTTATCTATAAGTGACTGGTGACCTCCGATGTTATCTATAAGTGACTGGTGACCTCTGATGTAATCTATAAGTGACTGGTGACCTCCGATGTTATCTATAAGTGACTGGTGACCTCTGATGTTATCTATAAGTGACTGGTGACCTCCGATGTTATCTATAAGTGACTGGTGACCTCTGATGTATCTATAAGTGACTGGTGACCTCCGATGTTATCTATAAGTGACTGGTGACCTCCGATGTTATCTATAAGTGACTGGTGACCTCTGATGTAATCTATAAGTGACTGGTGACCTCTGATGTTATCTATAAGTGACTGGTGGCCTCTGATGTTATCTATAAGTGACTGGTGGCCTCTGATGTTATCTATAAGTGACTGGTGACCTCTGATGTTATCTATAAGTGACCGGTGACCTCTGATGTAATCTATAAGTGACTGGTGACCTCTGATGTGGTCTATAAGTGACCGGTGACCTCTGATGTAATCTATAAGTGACTGGTGACCTCTGATGTGGTCTATAAGTGACTGGTGACCTCCGATGTGGTCTATAAGAGACTGGTGACCTCTGATGTTATCTATAAGTGACTGGTGGCCTCCGATGTTATCTATAAGTGACTGGTGACATCTGATGTTATCTATAAGTGACTGGTGACCTCTGATGTTATCTATGAGTGACTGGTGACCTCTGATGTTATCTATAAGTGACTGGTGACCTCTGATGTTATCTATAAGTGACTGGTGACCTCTGATGTTATCTATAAGTGACTGGTGACCTCCGATGTGGTCTATAAGAGACTGGTGACCTCTGATGTTATCTATAAGTGACTGGTGACCTCTGATGTGGTCTATAAGTGACCGGTGACCTCTGATGTGGTCTATAAGTGACTGGTGACCTCTGATGTTATCTATAAGTGACTGGTGACCTCTGATGTGGTCTATAAGTGACTGGTGACCTCCGATGTTATCTATAAGTGACTGGTGACCTCCGATGTTATCTATAAGTGACTGGTGACCTCTGATGTTATCTATAAGTGACTGGTGACCTCTGATGTTATCTATAAGTGACTGGTGACCTCGATGTATCTATAAGTGACTGGTGACCTCTGATGTAATCTATAAGTGACTGGTGACCTCCGATGTGTATCTATAAGTGACTGGTGACCTCTGATTATCTATAAGTGACTGGTGACCTCCGATGTTATCTATAAGTGACTGGTGACCTCTGATGTTATCTATAAGTGACTGGTGACCTCCGATGTTATCTATAAGTGACTGGTGACCTCTGATGTAATCTATAAGTGACTGGTGACCTCCGATGTTATCTATGTGACTGGTGCCTCTGATGTTATCTAAGTGACTGGTGGCCTCTGATGTTATCTATAAGTGACTGGTGACCTCTGATGTTATCTATAAGTGACTGGTGACCTCTGATGTTATCTATAAGTGACCGGTGACCTCTGATGTAATCTATAAGTGACTGGTGACCTCTGATGTGGTCTATAAGTGACGGTGACCTCTGATGTAATCTATAAGTGACTGGTGACCTCTGTTGGTCTATAAGTGACTGGTGACCTCCGATGGTCTATAAGAGACTGGTGACCTCTGATGTTATCTATAAGTGACTGGTGGCCTCCGATGTTATCTATAAGTGACTGGTGACATCTGATGTTATCTATAAGTGACTGGTGACCTCTGATGTTATCTATGAGTGACTGGTGACCTCTGATGTTATCTATAAGTGACTGGTGACCTCTGATGTTATCTATAAGTGACTGGTGACCTCTGATGTTATCTATAAGTGACTGGTGACCTCTGATGTGGTCTATAAGAGACTGGTGACCTCTGATGTTATCTATAAGTGACTGGTGACCTCCGATGTGGTCTATAAGTGACTGGTGACCTCCGATGTGGTCTATAAGAGACTGGTGACCTCTGATGTTATCTATAAGTGACTGGTGACCTCCGATGTTGTCTATAAGTGACCGGTGACCTCCGATGTTATCTATAAGTGACTGGTGACCTCCGATGTTATCTATAAGTGACTGGTGACCTCTGATGTTATCTATAAGTGACTGGTGACCTCCGATGTTATCTATAAGTGACTGGTGACCTCTGATGTAATCTATAAGTGACTGGTGACCTCCGATGTTATCTATAAGTGACTGGTGACCTCCGATGTTATCTATAAGTGACTGGTGACCTCTGATGTAATCTATAAGTGACTGGTGACCTCTGATGTTATCTATAAGTGACTGGTGACCTCCGCTGTTATCTATAAGTGACTGGTGACCTCTGATGTTATCTATAAGTGACTGGTGACCTCCGATGTTATCTATAAGTGACTGTGACCTCTGATGTTATCTATAAGTGACTGGTGACCTCCGATGTTATCTATAAGTGACTGGTGGCCTCTGATGGTATCTATAAGTGACTGGTGACCTCTGATGTGGTCTATAAGTGACCGGTGACCTCCGATGTTATCTATAAGTGACTGGTGACCTCCGATGTGGTCTATAAGTGACTGGTGACCTCCGATGTTATCTATAAGTGACTGGTGACCTCTGATGTTATCTATAAGTGACTGGTGACCTCTGATGTTATCTATAAGTGACTGGTGACCTCTGATGTAATCTATAAGTGACTGGTGACCTCTGATGTTATCTATAAGTGACTGGTGACCTCCGCTGTTATCTATAAGTGACTGGTGACCTCTGATGTGGTCTATAAGTGACTGGTGACCTCCGATGTTATCTATAAGTGACTGGTGACCTCTGATGTTATCTATAAGTGACTGGTGACCTCCGATGTTATCTATAAGTGACTGGTGACCTCTGATGTATCTATAGTGACTGGTGACCTCGCTGTTATCTATAAGTGACTGGTGACCTCCGATGTTATCTATAAGTGACTGGTGACCTCTGATGTAATCTATAAGTGACTGGTGACCTCTGATGTTATCTATAAGTGACTGGTGACCTCCGCTGTTATCTATAAGTGACTGGTGACCTCTGATGTTATCTATAAGTGACTGGTGACCTCCGCTGTTATCTATAAGTGACTGGTGACCTCCGATGTTATCTATAAGTGACTGGTGACCTCCGATGTTATCTATAAGTGACTGGTGACCTCTGATGTTATCTATAAGTGACTGGCGACCTCCGCTGTTATCTATAAGTGACTGGTGACCTCTGATGTTATCTATAAGTGACTGGTGACCTCCGATGTTATCTATAAGTGACTGGTGACCCTCTGTTATCTATAAGTGACTGGTGACCTCTGATGTTATCTATAAGTGACTGGTGGCCTCTGATGTTATCTATAAGTGACTGGTGACCGCCGATGTTATCTATAAGTGAGTGACCTCTGATGTTATCTATAAGTGACTGGTGATCTCTGATGTTATCTATAAGTGACTGGTGACCTCCGATGTTATCTATAAGTGACTGGTGGCCTCTGATGTTATCTATAAGTGACTGGTGGCCTCTGATGTTATCTATAAGTGACTGGTGACCTCCGATGTTGTCTATAAGTGACTGGTGCTCGATGTTATCTATAAGTGACTGGTGACCTCTGATGTTATCTATAAGTGACCGGTGACCTCTGATGTAATCTATAAGTGACTGGTGACCTCTGATGTGGTCTATAAGTGACTGGTGACCTCCGATGTGGTCTATAAGTGACTGGTGACCTCCGATGTTATCTATAAGTGACTGGTGACCTCTGATGTTATCTATAAGTGACCGGTGACCTTGATGTAATCTATAAGTGACTGGTGACCTCTGATGTGGTCTATAAGTGACTGGTGACCTCCGATGTGGTCTATAAGAGACTGGTGACCTCCGATGTTATCTATAAGTGACTGTGATCTCTGAGTTATCTATAAGTGACTGGTGACCTCCGATGTTATATATAAGTGACTGGTGGCCTCTGATGTTATCTATAAGTGACTGGTGGCCTCTGATGTTATCTATAAGTGACTGGTGACCTCCGATGTTGTCTATAAGTGACTGGTGACCTCCGATGTTATCTATAAGTGACTGGTGACCTTGATGTTATCTATAAGTGACCGGTGACCTCTGATGTAATCTATAAGTGACTGGTGACCTCTGATGTGGTCTATAAGTGGACTGGTGACCTCCGATGTGGTCTATAAGAGACTGGTGACCTCCGATGTTATCTATAAGTGACTGGTGACCTCCGATTGTTATCTATAAGTGACTGGTGACCTCTGGTGTATCTATAAGTGACTGGTGACCTCTGATGTTGTCTATAAGTGACTGGTGACCTCTAATGTTATCTATAAGTGACTGGTGACCTCCGATGTATCTATAAGTGACTGGTGACCTCTGATGTTGTCTATAAGTGACTGGTGACCTCTGATGTTATCTATAAGTGACTGGTGACCTCCGATGTTATCTATAAGTGACTGGTGACCTCCGATGTTATCTATAAGTGACTGGTGACCTCTGGTGTTATCTATAAGTGACTGGTGGCCTCCGATGTTATCTATAAGTGACTGGTGACATCTGATGTTATCTATAAGTGACTGGTGACCTCTGATGTTATCTATGAGTGAGCGGTGACCTCTGATGTTATCTATAAGTGACTGGTGACCTCTGATGTTATCTATAAGTGACTGGTGACCTCTGATGTTATCTATAAGTGACTGGTGACCTCTGATGTTATCTATAAGTGACTGGTGACCTCCGATGTTATCTATAAGTGACTGGTGACCGCCGATGTTATCTATAAGTGACTGGTGACCTCCGCTGTTATCTATAAGTGACTGGTGACCTCCGCTGTTATCTATAAGTGACTGGTGACCTCTGATGTAATCTATAAGTGACTGGTGACCTCCGATGTAATCTATAAGTGACTGGTGACCTCCGATGTAATCTATAAGTGACTGGTGACCTCTGATGTTATCTATAAGTGACTGGTGACCTCTGATGTAATCTATAAGTGACTGGTGACCTCCGATGTAATCTATAAGTGACTGGTGACCTCTGATGTTATCTATAAGTGACTGGTGACCTCTGATGTTATCTATAAGTGACTGGTGACCTCCGCTGTTATCTATAAGTGACTGGTGACCTCTGATGTTATCTATAAGTGACTGGTGACCTCCGCTGTTATCTATAAGTGACTGTGACCTCTGATGTTATCTATAAGTGACCGGTGACCTCCGATGTTATCTATAAGTGACTGGTGACCTCTGATGTAATCTATAAGTGACTGGTGACCTCTGAGGGTTATCTATAAGTGATGGTGACCTCCGCTGTTATCTATAAGTGACTGGTGACCTCTGATGTGGTCTATAAGTGACTGGTGGACCTCCGATGTTATCTATAAGTGACTGGTGACCTCTGATGTTATCTATAAGTGACTGGTGACCTCCGATGTTATCTATAAGTGACCTGGTGACGCTCTGATGTAATCTATAGTGACTGGTGACCTCCGCTGTTATCTATAAGTGACTGGTGACCTCCGATGTTATCTATAAGTGACTGGTTGACCTCCCGATGTTATCTATAGTGACTGGTGACCTCTGATGTAATCTATAAGTGACTGGTGACCCTAGATGTTATCTATAAGTGCCTGGTGACCTCCGCTGTTATCTAAATGACTGGTGACCTCTGATGTTATCTATAAGTGACTGGTGACCTCCGCTGTTATCTATAAGTGACTGGTGACCTCCGATGTTATCTATAAGTGACTGGTGACCTCCGATGTATCTATAAGGGACTGGTGACCTCTGATGTTATCTATAAGTGACTGGTGATCTCTGATGTTATCTATAAGTGACTGGTGACCTCCGATGTTATCTATAAGTGACTGGTGGCCTCTGATGTTATCTATAAGTGACTGGTGGCCTCTGATGTTATCTATAAGTGACCGGTGACCTCTGATGTAATCTATAAGTGACTGGTGACCTCTGATGTGGTCTATAAGTGACTGGTGACCTCCGATGTGGTCTATAAGTGACTGGTGACCTCCGATGTTATCTATAAGTGACTGGTGACCTCTGATGTTATCTATAAGTGACTGGTGACCTCCGATGTTGTCTATAAGTGACTGGTGACCTCCGATGTTATCTATAAGTGACTGGTGACCTCTGATGTTATCTATAAGTGACCGGTGACCTCTGATGTAATCTATAAGTGACTGGTGACCTCTGATGTGGTCTATAAGTGACTGGTGACCTCCGAATGTGGTCTATAAGTGACTGGTGACCTCCGATGTTATCTATAAGTGACTGGTGACCTCTGATGTTATCTATAAGTGACCGGTGACCTCTGATGTAATCTATAAGTGACTGGTGACCTCTGATGTGGTCTATAAGTGACTGGTGACCTCCGATGTGGTCTATAAGAGACTGGTGACCTCCGATGTTATCTATAAGTGACTGGTGATCTCTGATGTTATCTATAAGTGACTGGTGACCTCCGATGTTATCTATAAGTGACTGGTGGCCTCTGATGTTATCTATAAGTGACTGGTGGCCTCTGATGTTATCTATAAGTGACTGGTGACCTCCGATGTTGTCTATAAGTGACTGGTGACCTCCGATGTTATTATAAGTGACTGGTGACCTCTGATGTTATCTATAAGTGACCGGTGACCTCTGATGTAATCTATAAGTGACTGGTGACCTCTGATGTGGTCTATAAGTGACTGGTGACCTCCGATGTGGTCTATAAGAGACTGGTGACCTCCGATGTTATCTATAAGTGACTGGTGACCTCTGGTGTTATCTATAAGTGACTGGTGACCTCTGATGTTGTCTATAAGTGACTGGTGACCTCTAATGTTATCTATAAGTGACTGGTGACCTCCGATGTTATCTATAAGTGACTGGTGACCTCTGATGTTGTCTATAAGTGACTGGTGACCTCTGATGTTATCTATAAGTGACTGGTGACCTCCGATGTTATCTATAAGTGACTGGTGACCTCCGATGTTATCTATAAGTGACTGGTGACCTCTGGTGTTATCTATAAGTGACTGGTGGCCTCCGATGTTATCTATAAGTGACTGGTGACATCTGATGTTATCTATAAGTGACTGGTGACCTCTGATGTTATCTATGAGTGAGCGGTGACCTCTGATGTTATCTATAAGTGAGCGGTGACCTCTGATGTTATCTATAAGTGACTGGTGACCTCTGATGTTATCTATAAGTGACTGGTGGCCTCTGATGTTATCTATAAGTGACTGGTGACCTCTGATGTTATCTATAAGTGACTGGTGACCTCTGATGTTATCTATAAGTGACTGGTGACCTCCGATGTTATCTATAAGTGACTGGTGACCGCCGATGTTATCTATAAGTGACTGGTGACCTCCGCTGTTATCTATAAGTGACTGGTGACCTCTGATGTAATCTATAAGTGACTGGTGACCTCTGAGGTAATCTATAAGTGACTGGTGACCTCTGATGTTATCTATAAGTGACTGGTGACCTCTGATGTTATCTATAAGTGACTGGTGACCTCTGATGTTATCTATAAGTGACTGGTGACCTCCGCTGTTATCTATAAGTGACTGGTGACCTCTGATGTTATCTATAAGTGACTGGTGGCCTCTGATGTTATCTATAAGTGACTGGTGACCTCCGCTGTTATCTATAAGTGACTGGTGACCTCCGCTGTTATCTATAAGAGACTGGTGACCTCCGATGTTATCTATAAGTGACTGGTGATCTCTGATGTTATCTATAAGTGACTGGTGACCTCCGATGTTATCTATAAGTGACTGGTGGCCTCTGATGTTATCTATAAGTGACTGGTGGCCTCTGATGTTATCTATAAGTGACTGGTGACCTCCGATGTTGTCTATAAGTGACTGGTGACCTCCGATGTTATCTATAAGTGACTGGTGACCTCTGATGTTATCTATAAGTGACCGGTGACCTCTGATGTAATCTATAAGTGACTGGTGACCTCTGATGTGGTCTATAAGTGACTGGTGACCTCCGATGTGGTCTATAAGAGACTGGTGACCTCCGATGTTATCTATAAGTGACTGGTGACCTCTGGTGTTATCTATAAGTGACTGGTGACCTCTGATGTTGTCTATAAGTGACTGGTGACCTCTAATGTTATCTATAAGTGACTGGTGACCTCCGATGTTATCTATAAGTGACTGGTGACCTCTGATGTTATCTATAAGTGACTGGTGACCTCCGATGTTATCTATAAGTGACTGGTGACCTCCGATGTTATCTATAAGTGACTGGTGACCTCTGATGTTATCTATAAGTGACTGGTGGCCTCCGATGTTATCTATAAGTGACTGGTGACATCTGATGTTATCTATAAGTGACTGGTGACCTCTGATGTTATCTATGAGTGAGCGGTGACCTCTGATGTTATCTATAAGTGACTGGTGACCTCTGATGTTATCTATAAGTGACTGGTGACCTCTGATGTTATCTATAAGTGACTGGTGGCCTCTGATGTTATCTATAAGTGACTGGTGACCTCTGATGTTATCTATAAGTGACTGGTGACCTCTGATGTTATCTATAAGTGACTGGTGACCTCTGATGTTATCTATAAGTGGCTGGTGACCTCCGATGTTATCTATAAGTGACTGGTGACCGCCGATGTTATCTATAAGTGACTGGTGACCTCCGCTGTTATCTATAAGTGACTGGTGACCTCTGATGTAATCTATAAGTGACTGGTGACCTCTGATGTAATCTATAAGTGACTGGTGACCTCTGATGTTATCTATAAGTGACTGGTGACCTCTGATGTTATCTATAAGTGACTGGTGACCTCTGATGTTATCTATAAGTGACTGGTGACCTCCGCTGTTATCTATAAGTGACTGGTGACCTCTGATGTTATCTATAAGTGACTGGTGGCCTCTGATGTTATCTATAAGTGACTGGTGACCTCCGCTGTTATCTATAAGTGACTGGTGACCTCCGCTGTTATCTATAAGTGACTGGTGACCTCCGATGTTATCTATAAGTGACTGGTGACCTCCGATGTTATCTATAAGTGACTGGTGACCTCTGATGTTATCTATAAGTGACTGGTGACCTCTGATGTGGTCTATAAGTGACTGGTGACCTCCGATGTTATCTATAAGTGACTGGTGACCTCTGATGTTATCTATAAGTGACTGGTGACCTCCGATGTTATCTATAAGTGACTGGTG
The DNA here is from genome assembly GCF_014858855.1 of Bufo gargarizans. NCBI lineage: Eukaryota > Metazoa > Chordata > Amphibia > Anura > Bufonidae > Bufo > Bufo gargarizans. The sequence continues at coordinate 131,736 of NW_025334064.1, read as the reverse complement.
ACCTCTGATGTAATCTATAAGTGACTGGTGACCTCTGATGTAATCTATAAGTGACTGGTGACCTCCGATGTGGTCTATAAGTGACTGGTGACCTCCGATGTTATCTATAAGTGACTGGTGACCTCCGGTGTTATCTATAAGTGACTGGTGACCTCTGATGTTATCTATAAGTGACTGGTGACCTCCGATGTTATCTATAAGTGACTGGTGACCTCTGATGTAATCTATAAGTGACTGGTGACCTCTGATGTAATCTATAAGTGACTGGTGACCTCCGATGTGGTCTATAAGTGACTGGTGACCTCCGATGTTATCTATAAGTGACTGGTGACCTCCGGTGTTATCTATAAGTGACTGGTGACCTCTGATGTTATCTATAAGTGACTGGTGACCTCCGATGTGGTCTATAAGTGACTGGTGACCTCCGATGTTATCTATAAGAGACTGGTGGCCTCCGATGTTATCTATAAGTGACTGGTGACCTCTGGTGTTATCTATAAGTGACTGGTGATCTCTGATGTTATCTATAAGTGACTGGTGACCTCTGATGTTATCTATAAGTGACTGGTGACCTCTGATGTTATCTATGAGTGACTGGTGACCTCTGATGTTATCTATAAGTGACTGGTGACCTCCGATGTTATCTATGAGTGACTGGTGACCTCTGATGTTATCTATAAGTGACTGGTGACCTCTGATGTTATCTATAAGTGACTGGTGACCGCCGATGTTATCTATAAGTAGCCGGTGACCTCCGATGTACAGAGCGTGGCCCCGTCCACTGGCCACAGAGGGGGCCCGGATTTTGCGGATCGCCTGTTATCAGTGGGTAAAGTTTGTCTTCCCGGCCACTATCTGCAGACTGTTGCCTCTGTGGCCGTGCGTCTTCCCATCTGTAGCCGGAGGTTAATGGTTAGCTCCACGGTACACAAGAATAAGCTCATTAAATAGCCGTATCCCGGCCAGCGCTCCTGACAATGGCGCAGTCCTCCGTGAATCATGCTGTTTGCTCTGCAATAATATTTACCGCTGGCAGCACTGGGGGAATGTTTGCAAAGGCAGCGGCTGCCTGGACGCCACTTCCACCTGCAGTGTAAAGGAAGCGACCTGCGGCCCAGTGCAAGCAATGCTTCATTGATACGGTGCCCCCTAAGTCTCCTCTGGCTTCTGAGAAAGCTGGGTGACAACCAATATGGCCGCCATTATAGCGCCAATGTGTTAATGGATTCTGCTCTGTGCTGCTGGGAGTAGGGGGCACGGCACTGATGCTTGGAGTTATTCCCTGAGGTAATGGGGGCTCATTCTAACATTATGACTCCGGCGGCCATACTGCCGGGAACTGGAAATGAGCAGTGGTTAGATATCTCCGGCATGTTTATCTCCAGCAGGATCCGGTCTGATCTGTGACCCAAACACATCATCTGTCTGCAGGTTCCTCCGGGGTGTACAGATGTAGCAGAGCTATAACCCTAATACTTCCAGTCCAGATTGTGTCAAAAGCCAACTACCCTCTGCCATGTGACATGCTCAGCTCTGCTGCATCGTGATGATGTCGGTGGCAGCTCAGGGGCAGGAATGTTTCTCTTGTCTTTGCTTTCACTCACCTGTGACTAAAGCTGTTCCGATGCCGCGGTCGCTATTGTCATCGGAGGAGAAAACGAGCAATTATTCTGTTTGCAAAACTAAAATAGCTTATCTGCAAAAAGATAACGGCACAAAACTATAACCTGCCCCCTGCCGGTCACCACTACAGGGGGGTCGGGAAATAGAATATCGTGCAAAGTTCATTTATTTCAGTAATGCAGCGATAAAGGCGAAGCAAACACACGGGCCTCATCACCGGCAGCGAGAGATGCGGCCCTTAGTTACTATGATTCGGATGATTGCGCTTCCAGCTTCGGACACCCCAGACGCACATCTCAGGTCCCCGTTGCTCAGGGGTTCGGAGGAATTAGCTGAATGGAGGGCGACACTGTGAGCCGAGAATATCCAGCCTTTTCACAATATTCTAAATTTAAGCTGCATTACTGAAATAAATGGACTTTTGCACGATATTCAAATTTTTCGAGTTTCACCTGTATAATGTATACAATGTGTATGAGCCGTCACTATATATACTGTATACAGTGTATGAGCCGTCACTATATATACTGTATACAGTGTGTATGAGCCGTCACTATATATACTGTATACAGTGTGTATGAGCCCGTCACTATATATACTGTATACAGTGTGTATGAGCCGTCACTATATATACTGTATACAGTGTATGAGCCGTCACTATATATACTGTATACAGTGTGTATGAGCCGTCACTATATACACTGTATACAGTGTGTATGAGCCGTCACTATATATAATGTATACAGTGTGTATGAGCCGTCACTATATACACTGTATACAGTGTGTATGAGCCGTCACTATATATACTGTATACAGTGTGTATGAGCCGTCACTATATATACTGTATACAGTGTGTATGAGCCGTCACTATATATAATGTATACAGTGTGTATGAGCCGTCACTATATATACTGTATACAGTGTGTATGAGCCGTCACTATATATACTGTATACAGCGTGTATGAGCCGTCACTATATATACTGTATACAGCGTGTATGAGCCGTCACTATATATACTGTATACAGTGTGTATGAGCCGTTACTATATATACTGTATACAGTGTGTATGAGCCGTCACTATATATACTGTATACAGTGTGTATGAGCCGTCACTATATATACTGTATACAGCGTGTATGAGCCGTCACTATATATACTGTATACAGTGTGTATGAGCCGTCACTATATATACTGTATACAGTGTGTATGAGCCGTCACTATATATACTGTATACAGTGTGTATGAGCCGTCACTATATATACTGTATACAGTGTGTATGAGCCGTCACTATATATACTGTATACAGCGTGTATGAGCCGTCACTATATATACTGTATACAGCGTGTATGAGCCTGTCACTATATACACTGTATACAGTGTGTATGAGCCGTCACTATATATACTGTATACAGTGTGTATGAGCCGTCACTATATATACTGTATACAGTGTGTATGAGCCTGTCACTATATACACTGTATACAGTGTGTATGAGCCATCACTATATATACTGTATACAGCGTGTATGAGCCGTCACTATATATACTGTATACAGCGTGTATGAGCCGTCACTATATATACTGTATACAGTGTGTATGAGCCGTCACTATATATACTGTATACAGTGTGTATGAGCCCGTCACTATATATACTGTATACAGTGTGTATGAGCCGTCACTATATATACTGTATACAGCGTGTATGAGCCGTCACTATATATACTGTATACAGCGTGTATGAGCCGTCACTATATATACTGTATACAGCGTGTATGAGCCGTCACTATATATAATGTATACAGTGTGTATGAGCCGTCACTATATATACTGTATACAGTGTGTATGAGCCGTCACTATATATACTGTATACAGCGTGTATGAGCCGTCACTATATATACTGTATACAGCGTGTATGAGCCGTCACTATATATAATGTATACAGTGTGTATGAGCCGTCACTATATATACTGTATACAGTGTGTATGAGCCGTCACTATATATAATGTATACAGTGTGTATGAGCCGTCACTATATATACTGTATACAGCGTGTATGAGCCGTCACTATATATACTGTATACAGTGTGTATGAGCCGTCACTATATATAATGTATACAGTGTGTATGAGCCGTCACTATATATACTGTATACAGTGTGTATGAGCCGTCACTATATATACTGTATACAGCGTGTATGAGCCGTCACTATATATACTGTATACAGCGTGTATGAGCCGTCACTATATATAATGTATACAGTGTGTATGAGCCGTCACTATATATACTGTATACAGTGTGTATGAGCCGTCACTATATATACTGTATACAGCGTGTATGAGCCGTCACTATATATACTGTATACAGCGTGTATGAGCCGTCACTATATATACTGTATACAGTGTGTATGAGCCGTCACTATATATAATGTATACAGCGTGTATGAGCCGTCACTATATATACTGTATACAGTGTGTATGAGCCGTCACTATATATAATGTATACAGTGTATGAGCCGTCACTATATATAATGTATACAGTGTGTATGAGCCGTCACTATATATACTGTATACAGTGTGTATGAGCCGTCACTATATATACTGTATACAGTGTGTATGAGCCGTCACTATATATACTGTATACAGCGTGTATGAGCCGTCACTATATATAATGTATACAGTGTGTATGAGCCGTCACTATATATAATGTATACAGTGTGTATGAGCCGTCACTATATATACTGTATACAGTGTGTATGAGCCGTCACTATATACTGTATACAGCGTGTATGAGCCGTCACTATATATACTGTATACAGCGTGTATGAGCCGTCACTATATATACTGTATACAGCGTGTATGAGCCGTCACTATATATACTGTATACAGCGTGTATGAGCCGTCACTATATATACTGTATACAGTGTGTATGAGCCGTCACTATATATACTGTATACAGCGTGTATGAGCCGTCACTATATATACTGTATACAGTGTGTATGAGCCGTCACTATATATACTGTATACAGTGTGTATGAGCCGTCACTATATATACTGTATACAGTGTGTATGAGCCGTCACTATATATACTGTATACAGTGTATGAGCCGTCACTATATATAATGTATACAGTGTGTATGAGCCGTCACTATATATACTGTATACAGCGTGTATGAGCCGTCACTATATATACTGTATACAGTGTGTATGAGCCGTCACTATATATACTGTATACAGTGTGTATGAGCTGTCACTATATATACTGTATACAGTGTGTATGAGCCCGTCACTATAAGTCTATATATACTGTATACAGTGTGTATGAGCCGTCACTATATATACTGTATACAGTGTGTATGAGCCGTCACTATATATACTGTATACAGTGTGTATGAGCCGTCACTATATATACTGTATACAGTGTGTATGAGCCGTCACTATATATACTGTATACAGTGTGTATGAGCCGTCACTATATATACTGTATACAGTGTGTATGAGCCGTCACTATATATACTGTATACAGTGTGTATGAGCCGTCACTATATATACTGTATACAGTGTGTATGAGCCGTCACTATATATACTGTATACAGTGTGTATGAGCCGTCACTATATATACTGTATACAGTGTGTATGAGCCGTCACTATATATACTGTATACAGGTGTATGAGCCGTCACTATATATACTGTATACAGGTGTATGAGCCGTCACTATATATACTGTATACAGTGTGTATGAGCCGTCACTATATATACTGTATACAGTGTGTATGAGCCGTCACTATATATACTGTATACAGTGTGTATGAGCCGTCACTATATATAATGTATACAGTGTGTATGAGCCGTCACTATATATAATGTATACAGTGTGTATGAGCCGTCACTATATATACTGTATACAGTGTGTATGAGCCGTCACTATATATACTGTATACAGTGTGTATGAGCCGTCACTATATATACTGTATACAGTGTGTATGAGCCGTCACTATAAGTCTATATACAGTGTGTATGAGCCGTCACTATAATACTGTATACAGGTGTATGAGCCGTCACTATATACTGTATACAGTGTGTATGAGCCGTCACTATATATACTGTATACAGTGTGTATGAGCCGTCACTATATATACTGTATACAGTGTGTATGAGCCGTCACTATATATACTGTATACAGTGTGTATGAGCCGTCACTATATATACTGTATACAGTGTGTATGAGCCGTCACTATATATACTGTATACAGTGTGTATGAGCCGTCACTATATATACTGTATACAGTGTGTATGAGCCGTCACTATATATACTGTATACAGTGTGTATGAGCCGTCACTATATATACTGTATACAGCGTGTATGAGCCGTCACTATATATACTGTATACAGCGTGTATGAGCCGTCACTATATATACTGTATACAGCGTGTATGAGCCGTCACTATATATACTGTATACAGTGTGTATGAGCCGTCATTATATATACTGTATACAGTGTGTATGAGCCGTCACTATATATACTGTATACAGTGTATGAGCCGTCACTATATATACTGTATACAGTGTGTATGAGCCGTCACTATATATACTGTATACAGTGTGTATGAGCCGTCACTATATATACTGTATACAGTGTGTATGAGCCGTCACTATATATATTGTATACAGTGTGTATGAGCCGTCACTATATATACTGTATACAGTGTGTATGAGCCGTCACTATATATACTGTATACAGTGTGTATGAGCCGTCACTATATATACTGTATACAGTGTGTATGAGCCGTCACTATATATACTGTATACAGTGTGTATGAGCCGTCACTATATATACTGTATACAGTGTGTATGAGCCGTCACTATATATACTGTATACAGTGTGTATGAGCCGTCACTATATACACTGTATACAGTGTGTATGAGCCGTCACTATATATACTGTATACAGTGTGTATGAGCCGTCACTATATATACTGTATACAGTGTGTATGAGCCGTCACTATATATACTGTATACAGTGTGTATGAGCCGTCACTATATACACTGTATACGGTGTGTATGAGCCGTCACTATATACACTGTATACAGTGTGTATGAGCCGTCACTATATATACTGTATACAGTGTGTATGAGCCGTCACTATATATATTGTATACAGTGTGTATGAGCCGTCACTATATATACTGTATACAGTGTGTATGAGCCGTCACTATATACACTGTATACGGTGTGTATGAGCCGTCACTATATACACTGTATACAGTGTGTATGAGCCGTCACTATATATACTGTATACAGTGTGTATGAGCCTTCACTATATATATTGTATACAGTGTGTATGAGCCGTCACTATATATACTGTATACAGTGTGTATGAGCCGTCACTATATACACTGTATACAGTGTGTATGAGCCGTCACTATATATACTGTATACAGTGTGTATGAGCCGTCACTATATATATTGTATACAGTGTGTATGAGCCGTCACTATATATACTGTATACAGTGTGTATGAGCCGTCACTATATATACTGTATACAGTGTGTATGAGCCGTCACTATATATACTGTATACAGTGTATGAGCCGTCACTATATATACTGTATACAGTGTGTATGAACCGTCACTATATATACTGTATACAGTGTGTATGAGCCGTCACTATATATATATATAATGTATACTGTGTGTATGAGCCGTCACTATATATACTGTATACGGTGTGTATGAGCCGTCACTATATACACTGTATACGGTGTGTATGAGCCGTCACTATATATACTGTATACAGTGTGTATGAGCCGTCACTATATATACTGTATACAGTGTGTATGAGCCGTCACTATATATACTGTATACAGTGTATGAGCCGTCACTATATATACTGTATACAGTGTGTATGAGCCGTCACTATATATACTGTATACAGTGTGTATGAGCCCGTCACTATATATACTGTATACTGTGTGTATGAGCCGTCACTATATATACTGTATACGGTGTGTATGAGCCGTCACTATATATACTGTATACAGTGTGTATGAGCCGTCACTATATATACTGTATACAGTGTGTATGAGCCGTCACTATATATATATAATGTATACAGTGTGTATGAGCCGTCACTATATATACTGTATACAGTGTGTATGAGCCGTCACTATATATACTGTATACAGTGTGTATGAGCCGTCACTATATATAATGTATACAGTGTGTATGAGCCGTCACTATATATACTGTATACAGTGTATGAGCCGTCACTATATATACTGTATACAGTGTGTATGAGCCGTCACTATATATACTGTATACAGTGTGTATGAGCCCGTCACTATATATACTGTATACAGTGTGTATGAGCCGTCACTATATATACTGTATACAGTGTATGAGCCCGTCACTATATATACTGTATACAGTGTGTATGAGCCGTCACTATTGTAGGAAGGCGCGGGGGTCCGTCAGTGACGGAAGGTACGTGTCAGCGCGGTTCGTGGCCTCGGTGAGATAGGAGCCGGTAGTTTAGTGCTCGCTGACACTGTTACTTAGTGTGGCTGTGAAGCTGATCCGGGCCGGTTCTTATTGGGAGCAGCCAAAGACCAGGGTGGGTGACTGTTCCCCACGTTCCAGGCCGGGTTTTGGGCTGGGAATAAATACCCAGCCGGCAGTCACAGCTGGGGGTGGATCACCCTGCACGTTCATAGTGGAGCTGGGAAGCGCTGTGGTCTTGGGTTCCACCCAGTTGGTAGCTGGAGAGCCGCACGCTGAAAATCGGGCGCCTTAAAGCCTGCGGTGGACGGCCCTGGACAAAACAGTCGGCAGGTGACACGTTTGTGCTGTGGACCTTATGTGGTGTGAATTAACCCCAGGACTCGCAGTGGTGTTTTTGCTTTTTGTGTGAATAAACCCTGGACTTTCGCTTTATTACCGCGGTCTCGCCTCTGTACTGCGTCCGCTCACCCTGCCTACCAGAGCGAATCCCTACAATTGGGGGCTTGGAGTGGGCAAGCGCAGAGAGGCTGGCGTGAAGGCCAAAATATTTTTGGTTTGCATTTGTGGGCACGGTTGTATGTCAGTTATCAAACCAGCTAAATTCAAACCTGTGTCACATGACAAAATGGAGGCTGTTGTGAAGGCCCTCATGGAGGCTAATCTGCACCAGCAGGAGGCTAACAAGCAGCAGCAAGAGACCAACCAGTTACTGCTACAACACGTGATGACTTTGCAGTCAGCAGGAGCAACCCCAAGCGTCCACGATGCCCAGAAAGCAGTCCGTGCAGCGATCCTTAAGATGACACCCACAGATGATGTTGTGATCTACCTGGCAATGTATGAGAAAGTGGCCACCAGGGAGAGGCTGCCCCAAGACCAGTGGGCTGAGGTCGTCGCTCCTTTCCTGACGTCAGAGTCTCAGCTGGTGTATTTCGACTTGCGGCCGACTACCCAAAGGTAAAGGGGGATATTTTGGCAAGACTGGGGGTGAATGTGGTGGTCCGGGCCCAGCGGGTGCATCAGTGGGGGTTCAACCCGGCGGAGCCCGTGAGACCCCAGTATTATGACCTGCTACAGCCTGAGGTGCTGAGCCCCACTGCTATGCTGTACCGATTGTTAGCAGACAGGTTCTAGAGGGCTCTGCCATCCCCTCTCCAGCAATGGATTGGCCAGGTCTCTCCAGGTAATGCGCTGGAGATGGTCGACCTGGTGGAGCTTTATGAGGTGACCCGGAACTTTCAGGGGGGCAGTCAAATCCGGTAACTCTCCACCCCGGCGACTGGTGCCCCCCAAACCTGCACGGGATGTAACCCCTGTGGACCCCACTCCAATAATCTGCTGGCAGTGTCGGGAGCCTGGCCATGTTCGAGGGGACTGTCCACATCAGGGGGAACCCATGGACACGAACTATGGCTTCCTTCAATCATTGTATGCCAGGAAACTGTGTGCAGTGGGTGCCCTGGAGTCTCTGAACCACCTGTGCCAGGTGGAGGTGGGAGACACTCCAGCGGAGGCTCTGTTGGACTCGGGGAGTCTGATGACCCTGGTAAGGGCTTCCCTGGTACGCTCCAGTCGGAGTCATGTGTATACATGGGGACTTAAGACTACCCCACTGCTAGGGTGTCTCTGTCCACGGCTTCCGGCAGATGGACCCACGAGGTCGCTGTCGCAACCAACCTACACTATGAACTTATAATAGGGAGAGACTTCCCGGCACTGTGGCCGGCTACGAGAGTGACTGATACCCATAAGACAAGGGTAACCCTAGAAGAGTGGCCCGGCTCAGGGGGGAGACCAGAAACCTAGGTCCGAAGGCCCAGCGGTAGGGCTGACCGCCACTACGGTGGAAGAGGAGGAGACAACCCCGCTGAGTGTAATGGTGGGAGACGTGGAGGACTTGCCGCCGGGGCCTGAGCTGGCAGACCTCAATGTCTCCGGAGATAATTTTGGTACTGCACAACACCGGAATCCAACCTTATCCCGAGCCTGGGAAAATCTACTAATAATAGATGGTGAACCACAACAACCAGGGGCAGAGTCGGTGTTCCCCCGTTTTGTGGTTCATCAGGGTATGTTGTATCGGGTAAATTAGCTGCGAGGTGAACCCATTGAACAGTTGGTGGTGCCCCAGGCTTATCACAAACTCACAAGTTCTCGTGTTAGGGTTCTGACGGGTTGGAGTGGATGAAAGCGCCCATCCCCATACAGAAGGCATGGTCCTGCCTGCTGACTGTCTCCTGGGATTTCCAGTCACTGGCATCGTCCACCTGTTATTGGGGACAGTTATATCTGCCCCTCAATGATAGAGTAAAGACAGTGAGGAGGGGAGAGGAGGAGGGATGGGGGGATGCAGCTGTGAGGAGGAGGCACAAGAGTCGCAGACATCTCCAGCTCGTGCACAGAGCTCCTGAGATCCAGTGCAATTCTGTCCATATGTGTAAGGGTCCCTTTAACTGTCACCCCTCCCCTGAAGTTGGTGGGGGTCCTTCACGATGGCTGCAGTGTAAAGAGGGGGTCTCTGGTGAGTCCGGGTCATGCTCGGCGCCTCGTCTCCCCCCCCCCCCCCCCCCCCCGAAACATCTTGTGTTTAGTTAAGACAATATTTTCTAAGAACTACACTTCAGAATCCAGGAGCTGGCAGCGTCCTCTGCAAACACGGGCGCTGGCGCTCACCCAGAGCTTCCCTCTCTGCCATCACCATATGCAGCACACGTCCCTGGCTGTCAGTGGGGGCTCCTGGAGGGCGAGGACAGAGACCAGTCCTGGCTCCGCAGGGGCGGGCTGACCATTCAGCACTAGGCAAAGTACAAGAGTGAAAAGCTCCTCACAGCGACAGAACTATGGTGGTTGGTAAGGGGCTTATGACCATTTTTGCCCAATCTGCCCCAATGTGCACATATCTGAAGTGATGCAGTGATATATGGATGGGGAGGTTCCATGTGCACTGTGGCCCCCAAACATGAGGAGCCCGCGATCCCCCAACAACATAAGAGAACTGAAGGGCATTTCCAGATCCCATTCACTGGGTATCATCCTGTATGGCAGCCGGTGTCTCAAGGGCTACAGAGAAAGGGCTGGCAGTTGTGATGGCACAGGGAAGGGGGCAGCGCCCCTCAGGTGGCCCCATCTACTCTACTTATGAGGCCTATGACCCTGTACATTGTGCCCCATGTCCATGGGCAACCGCGGGAGGCAGAGGCCAACACAAGGGTCTGCCTGCTTCTACCATCATGGAGGGTGGACATGCGCCTGGTCCTCCTGTCCTGAGACTTATGGAGTGAGCTATCATCAAGGGAATTGTATTTGATCTTTATTATGGGCCCCCTTCCTAACTGTTGGCCCCAGCTCCTGGTCGAGTGTATGCAGATGCTGCCCTGATGACAGATGAGGAGGATCTTTATCTATGGCCACTATCTTATCTCCATCTATATCCGCAAATCTCGAGATGTTGACTTAAGATATGGGCGATAATTGCTGACCGCTCTCTTCCGCTCTTAATCTCCGTCTCACAGGGGATCACCACCCAAACTCTCCGCAACAGGCATCCTCAAACTGCGGCCCTCCAGCTGTTGTAAAACTACAACTCCCACAATGCCCTGCTGTAGGCTGATACCTGTAAGCTGTTCGGGCATGCTGGGAGTTGTAGTTTTGCAACAGCTGGAGGGCCGCAGTTTGAGGATGCCTGCTCCACAATAACAGGTCCACAGATGGACTCCGGAGGGTCCCGTCTGCAGAGGCTGTGCACCGTCAATCAATATTTATGTACAGATCTGCAGCAATTCTGTCATGAAGGTTGCAATCATCAGAACTTCAAAATTAGGGACTCAATAAGGACTGGCGTGAGAGGGAGGGAAGAGTCGGGACTGGTGTGACAGGAAGGGAAGAGTCGGGACTGGCGTGACAGGGAGGGAAGAGTCGGGACTGGCGTGACAGGGAGGGAAGAGTCGGGACTGGCGTGACAGGGAGGGAAGAGTCGGGACTGGCGTGACAGGGAGGGAAGAGTCGGGACTGGCGTGAGAGGGAGGGAAGAGTCGGGACTGGCGTGAGAGGGAGGGAAGAGTCGGGACTGGCGTGAGAGGGAGGGAAGAGTCGGGACTGGCGTGACAGGGAGGGAAGAGTCGGGACTGGCGTGAGAGGGAGGGAAGAGTCGGGACTGGCGTGAGAGGGAGGGAAGAGTCGGGACTGGCGTGAGAGGGAGGGAAGAGTCGGGACTGGCGTGACAGGGAGGGAAGAGTCGGGACTGGCGTGACAGGGAGGGAAGAGTCGGGACTGGCGTGACAGGGAGGGAAGAGTCGGGACTGGCGTGAGAGGGAGGGAAGAGTCGGGACTGGCGTGAGAGGGAGGGAAGAGTCGGGACTGGCGTGAGAGGGAGGGAAGAGTCGGGACTGGCGTGAGAGGGAGGGAAGAGTCGGGACTGGCGTGAGAGGGAGGGAAGAGTCGGGACTGGCGTGAGAGGGAGGGAAGAGTCGGGACTGGCGTGAGAGGGAGGGAAGAGTCGGGACTGGCGTGAGAGGGAGGGAAGAGTCCAGGCATAGCTGTGTTGATGGTTATGGTAATAGTGGCACCCGTAGCCACGCTTTTGGTCGTCACTGCTGCCATCATGCTACTGTCTGCCTGCCAACATGTTCAGTACCGCCACTGATGCAGCTACTGCTCCCCTATTGCCACCATTACTAACTCTTTACAGCCACATGTAACATTGGTGGCTGCCGCCGATGCTCTCCTACTCACCTGTTTGCATACCTCCCAACTTTCCAAGATGTGGCAGGACAATCCTGGATTACAGTGAGGGAAGAGTCAGGACTGATATAACTACTGTGAGGGGGCACATATCTGGGTATAACTACTGTAGGCGGGGGCACATTTCTGGGCATAACTACTGTGAGGCGGGGCACTTATCTGGGTATAACTACTGTGAGGGGGGGCACATATCTGGGTATAACTACTGTGAGGGGGGGCACATATCTGGGTATAACTACTGTGAGGGGGGGCACATATCTGGGTAGAACTACTGTGAGGGGGAACATATCTGGGCATAACTACAATGAGGGGGGCACATATCTGGGTAGAACTACTGTGAGGGGGCACATATCTGGGCATAACAGCTGTGAGGCGGGGGCACATATCTGGGCATAACTACTGTGAGGCGGGGCACATATCTGGGCATAACTACTGTGAGGGGCACATACCTAAAGGACCCGTTGGAGAGGTGACCCTGGACAAGAAGTCCTCACCAAAACTGTCTGTTCCAATGACTCTTTCTTGGACTCGGGGTCAGCGAGTAACTTCATCCAGCAGGCTCTGGTCCGTCAGTACCGGTTCCCTACCTTCTGTCTAGAAAAACCCCTGTCAGAGGCTTCAGTAAATGGGGTGCCACTTCCCGAACCCATGCTCTTTGTCACCAGACATTTGCAGAAGATCACCATCTATGTGTTGCCAGCCACCATGAATCCTGACATCCTTGGTCTTACCTGGCTGCATCTGCACACTCCAGTCCTGGACGGGCACTCTGGTCAAATCCTACATTGGGGATCCTCCTATCAGTCCATCCTCTCATCGGAAGTCTGACCTTCTTCCTCTCCTCCAGTGCTGGAGGATCTGTCTTGACTTATTCCGCAGTAGCCTAGCTTTTCAGATGTCTTCAGCGAGAACGTACAATTGTAACACCCCAGAGTGCTGTTACCACTTGTGCACCCTGCTACTGTCTTTATTGGTCTTACCTCATGTCATGAATTTATTCCAGGTCCCATACACAGTGCATTTCTAATGTTATGTAACTGTTCATATGTAATGTGTCTGGTTCACCAGCAGGTGGCAGCAAACCAGGCAGAGCTATACTTAGAGAGAATGGAACTCTCCATTCTATAAACCCCTCTGGGGAGAGCTGGGCGAGTCCTACTTCCTGCAGGTAGTGTGGGGACCAGTTTCTAGCTAGTCTAGCTTATCTCCTGCTGGGGACAGGTGTGCGGGGGCATGTCTCTGCTGGACGTGCCCAAGCCAGCCAGAGCACCCTCAGCTCTGCTGGCCATGGAGGCCAAAGCTTAGAGCCTCAGGAGCCAGGAGGCAAGTTCCCTGGCCTAATCTAGAGACAGACCATACAAAGAGAAGTGCAGCCTACAGAAGAAGCAAAGTCATACAGTCAGCCTGTCAGTACAGCAGAGCCAGAGAGAAACAGATGTAGCAGAGTTGAGTTTTCCTGCCAGTCTTAATGCTGAAGCCTGCTGGGACCAAGACAAAGTCTGTAAACCGTTTTGGAGAGCGTTTACTAAAGTAAAGCTGCTGTTCAACTACATACAAGGTCTGGACTCAATCTTTCTTTCAAATCCCTCAATTATTCCCCCTATTTATTGCTTCGGAGCCAAAGCCTGGGGTCCAGCCGTATCCAGGTAGGAGCACCGTGACACAGGGATACAGAGAAGCTGAATTCAGTGGTGAACTGGCCCCGCCATCAGGGTCCTCATGCCATACAGTGATTTCTGGGCTTCTCTAATTTTTGCCGGTTCATTCCTAATTTTTCATCTCGCATCCAAGATCTCTTCTCTTATCAAGAAAAGGTTGAACACCAGAGCCGGGACTCCTGAGGCGGAAATTGACTTTGTCCAATAAAGAAGTTCTTTGCCTCTGCTCCTGTTCTTCATTGTCCAGATGATTCCAGACAGTTCTTCTAGATGCTTCCTCCTGAGGAGCTGGCGCAGTCTTATTGCAGATGGTCACCTGCGATATTTTCTCCAAACTCTTTTCCTCTGCTGAGAGGAACTATTGTACAGGAGGCAGAGAACTTCTGCTCATAGAATGAGCCTTGCAGGAGTGGGGTTACTTGTTGGGAGGTGCCCAACATCCAGTGGTCATCTTCACCGACCAAAAGAATCTTGCGTATCCTCAAACAGCACAGCGTCTAAATCCATGCCAGGCCAGATTGTCTTCATTTTGAGTTACACTTCCACCCGGCCAATGCCAACATCAGGGCAGATGTTCTGTCCAGGTCGTTCGACGGACCAGCAAGAGGAACCGCAGTTCATTATCGAGCCAATTCGCATGATCACTGTGGCTACTGTCCCGGCCAAAGATATTCCTTCTAGAAGGACCTTCGTGCCGCCTGCCAAAAGGAGACCTATAGTAGCCTGGGGACATGACTCCGAACTGGCCAGTCATCCTGGGATTTGCCGGACTGTTCATGCAGCACATATTCCGGTCGCATACACTACCTGTGCGCACAGTTTCTGATGGTGGCGTTCATTCACGTGTAAGCTCTGGAGAGCTCTTTGCCGGCTGCTCGAGATAGAATTAGACTTTTCTTTGGGTTATCATCCCAAGACTTGGGGTCCATTCACATGTCAGTATTTTATAATCCGCATTCACTTCAATGGCCCCACAAAAAATACGGACAGTGTGCTGTCCGCATCTGTTGTTCTGTTCCATTATGCGGATCCGCAAGAAAAAAATAGAGCTTTACCTACTTTTGTCTGCAAAATGCGGTCCGTGGTCCTATTGTAGTCAATGGGTCCGCAAAAATGTGGATGACATGCGGAATGCATCAATATGTCAACTGCATGTCATCCACAATTGCGGATCCATTTCCAGGAAATTGAAACTTATTTTAGCACCCTACCAACTAAAGTAATAACCGGAATGGGGCAACTGCAGGACCCTGAAAGATGATCAGCATTAGGGTCATTCACTGTAGAAAAAAGACGACTGAGGGGAGATCTAATAACTATGTATAAATATATCAGGGGTCAGTCCAGAGATCACTCCCATCATCTATTTATCCCCAGGACTGTGACTGTGACGAGGGGACATCCTCTGCGCCTGGAGGAAAGAAGGTTTGTACACAAACATAGAAGAGGATTCTTTACTGTAAGAGCAGTGAGACTATGGACTCTATACTGTAAGAGCAGTGAGACTATGGACTCTATACTGTAAGAGCAGTGAGACTATGGACTCTATACTGTAAGAGCAGTGAGACTATGGACTCTATACTGTAAGAGCAGTGAGACTATGGACTCTATACTGTAAGAGCAGTGAGACTATGGACTCTATACTGTAAGAGCAGTGAGACTATGGACTCTATACTGTAAGAGCAGTGAGACTATGGACTCTTTACTGTAAGAGCAGTGAGACTATGGACTCTATACTGTAAGAGCAGTGAGACTATGGACTCTATACTGTAAGAGCAGTGAGACTATGGACTCTATACTGTAAGAGCAGTGAGACTATGGACTCTATACTGTAAGAGCAGTGAGACTATGGACTCTGTACTGTAAGAGCAGTGAGACTATGGACTCTATACTGTAAGAGCAGTGAGACTATGGACTCTTTACTGTAAGAGCAGTGAGACTATGGACTCTTTACTGTAAGAGCAGTGAGACTATGGACTCTATACTGTAAGAGCAGTGAGACTATGGACTCTATACTGTAAGAGCAGTGAGACTATGGACTCTATACTGTAAGAGCAGTGAGACTATGGACTCTATACTGTAAGAGCAGTGAGACTATGGACTCTATACTGTAAGAGCAGTGAGACTATGGACTCTATACTGTAAGAGCAGTGAGACTATGGACTCTGTACTGTAAGAGCAGTGAGACTATGGACTCTATACTGTAAGAGCAGTGAGACTATGGACTCTATACTGTAAGAGCAGTGAGACTATGGACTCTATACTGTAAGAGCAGTGAGACTATGGACTCTATACTGTAAGAGCAGTGAGACTATGGACTCTGTACTGTAAGAGCAGTGAGACTATGGACTCTATACTGTAAGAGCAGTGAGACTATGGACTCTTTACTGTAAGAGCAGTGAGACTATGGACTCTATACTGTAAGAGCAGTGAGACTATGGACTCTATACTGTAAGAGCAGTGAGACTATGGACTCTATACTGTAAGAGCAGTGAGACTATGGACTCTATACTGTAAGAGCAGTGAGACTATGGACTCTATACTGTAAGAGCAGTGAGACTATGGACTCTATACTGTAAGAGCAGTGAGACTATGGACTCTATACTGTAAGAGCAGTGAGACTATGGACTCTGTACTGTAAGAGCAGTGAGACTATGGACTCTATACTGTAAGAGCAGTGAGACTATGGACTCTATACTGTAAGAGCAGTGAGACTATGGACTCTATACTGTAAGAGCAGTGAGACTATGGACTCTTTACTGTAAGAGCAGTGAGACTATGGACTCTATACTGTAAGAGCAGTGAGACTGTGGACTCTATACTGTAAGAGCAGTGAGACTATGGACTCTATACTGTAAGAGCAGTGAGACTATGGACTCTTTACTGTAAGAGCGGTGAGACTATGGACTCTGTACTGTAAGAGCAGTGAGACTATGGACTCTATACTGTAAGGGCAGTGAGACTATGGACTCTGTACTGTAAGAGCAGTGAGACTATGGACTCTCTACTGTAAGAGCAGTGAGACTATGGACTCTATACGGTAAGAGCAGTGAGACTATGGACTCTTTACTGTAAGAGCAGTGAGACTATGGACTCTGTACTGTAAGAGCAGTGAGACTATGGACTCTATACTGTAAGAGCAGTGAGACTATGGATTCTATACTGTAAGAGCAGTGAGACTATGGACTCTATACTGTAAGAGCAGTGAGACTATGGACTCTGTACTGTAAGAGCAGTGAGACTATGGACTCTATACGGTAAGATAATTTACAGTGATGAGACGCACAGGAGTGGATGACCCCACAGAGGGAGGTGCTCACAGTAAAAAGGAATCGCCCCTCCTTTAAAGAAAATTACATTTATATAGAGTATACTGGGCACTCACACTATATGTGGAACCAAATGATTAGTATCAGGAGCTTCAATTAATAAGTTTATTAGCATAACCATACAATAACATATATAGGAATATAATGCCCCCACAATTAATATAATAAGAACAGCCTAAAAACTAGAATTGAGATATATAAATTAATAATTAATAATATGGTGGATTATTGAGCCCCGGTATAACCACAGTACTTGATCTGATAACTGATCTTATAATAAAAAGGACGATGCCCACATACTACTAATTGTCCATCAGTGTGACCGCATTAGTTGCCTTGCGGCTGATGCCCTTGATCACTTGCAACGATATATAGGGGCACAAGTCATTAAATTACTGCCAATGTTGTCTAACTGGAGGATAAGGGTCCGCTGGTTGGGACAAAGTCTCTGCGTTCCTAAAGGTCCACTTTACAGGGAGTGTTTAAAGCGGCGTCCCGCTCTTACTCACTGTTCGGTGATTCCTCTTGCAGTGTTCAACTGCTGAAGTTCTGGTTCACTGTGTCGTCAGTACCTAGCTCCCAGGTTCATCTGCTGCTGGTCTTTTATGGCTCTGGGCACCGCTCCGTTGTAGTGAAGAGCCGGTGTCCTCCAAGCCTATAGTTACCCTGCTTCCACGCTGCGTTGACTTTACAGACACGATGTTAGATGATCTCGTGCTGGGATCTTGAATGATCACTGTTTGTAGTTCGCCGGGATCTCTTTGCTTACAGGATACTTAGATTTTTTGCAGCGTCAGTCTGGGATATTAGTGCAGTATTTTCAACACAGATTTAGATAGGTGGACTGGGGGTCTTGAACCGAACGCGTTTCGGGGCTTAGCGTTGCCCCTTCCTCAGTGGTGAACCGCCTAACCCTTCTGTCCCGCACTGATGCTCCTGGTTATAACTCTGCCTGTTGACTACGTCCATACCTCTGGTACCCCGTGGACCTCAAGAGGTAGCAACCTGGTGTTCTCCTCGGGAAAGTCTATCCCCAACATCTGGGGTACTGTGAAGAACGAGGGGTTCACGTAGACAACACCCTTAGAGGCAGAGTGGGTCCGCACCTGGTGATCACGACATGCCACGTCTGCTTCTACCACTAGTAATAACCCAACTACTACTACTAGCAGTGGTTAGCATCTTCTGGCATCGCACGGCTGAGGATTTTCCCCATCCTCAGCTGTCACAATACTACAACTATCTACAACTACTATTACAACTACCACTATTACTACTAAATCTACAACTACTATTACCACTACTACTATCCCTACTACTACAACTACTATTACCACTACTACTATCCATACTACTACAACTACTATTACCACTACTACTATCCCTACTACTACAACTACTACCACTAATACTACAACGACTATCCCTACTACTACTACTACAACTACTAAAACTACTATTACCACTACTACTACAACTGCTACTACTACCCTTAGTAAAATAAAAATTAAAAAAATGAAACGAGTAGGGATGTTTTCGTAAAAGAGTCCAAGGACACTAGAGGGGCTTATAGGGCACTTGGAGCAACTTCGGTACAGATCTAAACTGAACTTTTAAAAATATTTGGCAAATTGGAACCAAACCAAATCTCAAAAGGTTCACTTATCTCTGCTATGAATATAATGTATGGTTATAATGTACGGATGTGATGTGCGGTTATACTGTGCGGATGTGATGTATGGCTATACTGTGCGGATGTGATGTGCGGTTATACTGTGCGGATGTGATGTATGGCTATACTGTGCGGATGTGATGTATGGCTATACTGTGCGGATGTGATGTGCGGTTATACTGTGCGGATGTGATGTATGGCTATACTGTACGGATGTGATGTATGGCTATACTGTACGGATGTGATGTATGGTTATAATGTACGGATGTGATGTATGGTTATAATGTACGGATGTGATGTATGGCTATACTGTGCGGATGTGATGTATGGCTATACTGTGCGGATGTGATGTATGGCTATACTGTGCGGATGTGATGTATGGTTATAATGTACGGATGTGATGTGCGGTTATACTGTGCGGATGTGATGTATGGCTATACTGTGCGGATGTGATGTATGGCTATACTGTGCGGATGTGATGTATGGCTATACTGTACGGATGTGATGTATGGCTATACTGTGCGGATGTGATGTATGGCTATACTGTATGGATGTGATGTATGGCTATACTGTACGGATGTGATGTGCGGCTATACTGTGCGGATGTGATGTATGGCTATACTGTGCGGATGTGATGTATGGCTATACTGTGCGGATGTGATGTATGGCTATACTGTGCGGATGTGATGTGCGGCTATACTGTGCGGATGTGATGTATGGCTATACTGTACGGATGTGATGTATGGCTATACTGTACGGATGTGATGTATGGCTATACTGTGCGGATGTGATGTATGGCTATACTGTGCGGATGTGATGTATGGCTATACTGTACGGATGTGATGTGCGGCTATACTGTGCGGATGTGATGTATGGCTATACTGTGCGGATGTGATGTATGGCTATACTGTGCGGATGTGATGTGCGGCTATACTGTGCGGATGTGATGTATGGCTATACTGTACGGATGTGATGTATGGCTATACTGTACGGATGTGATGTATGGCTATACTGTGCGGATGTGATGTATGGCTATACTGTGCGGATGTGATGTGCGGTTATAATGTATGGCTATACTGTGCGGATGTGATGTATGGCTATACTGTACGGATGTGATGTATGGCTATACTGTGCGGATGTGATGTATGGCTATACTGTGCGGATGTGATGTGCGGTTATAATGTATGGCTATACTGTGCGGATGTGATGTATGGCTATACTGTGCGGATGTGATGTGCGGTTATAATGTATGGCTATAATGTATCTTTGTGGTGTTTTATATGAACCAGACGTCGGGTGATGCATGGAACCGATCCGACCATGGCAGCCTATACCAGCCGATCAGCAACATTCTTAATAGAAAGTTTAAAATTAGAGAATAAAATTGTATAAAGTGGCGAATGACTGACTGTGCGCCATTGATGACACTTGGTATCAGCTTTCTACTCCAGTCACCCCCAGAGCTGCAGTCACCGGCTGGTTTAGTGCAGAGTCGGGGATCCTGCCATGTAATGTGCGGCTCTGTCCGCTGCTGTGTAGAATTATCCGTGCAGCTTTGGATGTGACTGCAGTATAATGTACATTGTCGGCAGAGCTTTATTAAGGAGGGGCCCATCCTCCGCACAGGTGTCATTCTGGGACCATCTTTCCAGACCTCCCCTGGGCCATATTTTGGGGGCACCTGATGCGTTCTGAGGGATCGTCTCTCCTCCGGTGGATACGGCGGCGACTCCTCGTGAACCGGTTTGGTGAGTTTGTCATCGATTGTTTCTCCTTGAACTTCATGGATGTTTTTTCTTGTGTGGGATAATTTCAGGGCGCGGCGCTGCGAGGAATGGTGCGTTGTAAAGCGGCTGATTAACAGGTGTCCCTACATGTCTGCACATCCCAGGAGCCCACGTGCCAAGCAGGGGCCCAACCGTACCTGAGCAGCTGACCCCCATAGCTCCTGTCAGACAGCGCACAGACACTTCTAGTAGGAATAACAGAGGGAGGGCGCGACACAGAACAGCTGCTCCAGAATTACATGTCGGGAGGGGCCCCTTGGGCTCCCACAGCTGAGGGTTTGTTACAGTGTATGCAGTGTAGATAATCCCCTGAGAGAGACACGAGACGCAGAAACACTACAAGTACAATGAATCACACCGGATACAATAGTAACAAACCCTCAGCACGGAAATGATGAAGGTTTCAGTTCACTGACTGCAAGTCAAGTAAAACACGACCTGTCTGGCCTGGGCCCTGTGCCCGGGGGCCCCATGATTTGTACACCCTTGCCTGTAGAACACGTATGTTGACATGTCGCACTTGTGTCCGCAGCCCCTCCCCCACACCGCCAGTGTATTGGAAACCATCACCAATAACATGCGCGTTATCTGCACGTCCATCCATCACGGGCCGCGGCCAGCATCGCTATGCGAGAGGTTGGGTGTGATTGTATGTGGAAAGGGTGGGAGTTGGAATCTCGTATTTTACACGATTATCAGGCAAACAAATCAGTGGAAAAGTGTTTGGCTTACAATAAGGAATCCCCATAAAAGGGCCTGAAAACATAACCCTCCACCGGCCGGGGCCACAGGGGCCCGGACTGTATGAGACGGGTGCAACACCCCAGACACCAGATCTGCTATTTTATTATACGCTGTAATGTCACCTTATGTATACGCTGCGTGCACCAGAACGAAGGCAGCGCTGGCATTGGGAATGTAACCTACTCCTCTCCTGAAATCCTCTGTGCTGCTGGGAGGACCCTGCTATGTAACTCAGTCTATGACCTCCACAAGATCAGCACACTCCTCTCCTGAAATCCTCTGTGCTGCTGGGGACCCTGCTCCTTCCACGATGTACCTCTCATCCTCTGTCCTCCACAAGATCAGCACACTCCTCTCCTGAAATCCTCTGTGCTGCTGGGAGGACCCTGCTATGTAACTCAGTCTATGACCTCCACAGGATCAGCACACTGCTCTCCTGAAAGCCTCTGTGCTGCTGGGACCCTGCTCCTTCCACTATGTAACTCTCATCCTATGACCTCCACAGGATCAGCACACTGCTCTCCTGAAATCCTCTGTGCTGCTGGGGCCCTGCTCCTTCCATTATGTACCTCTCATCCTGTGACCTCCACAGGATCAGCACACTGCTCTCCTGAAATCCTCTGTGCTGCTGGGACCCTGCTCCTTCCACGATGTAACTCTCATCCTGTCACCTCCACAGGATCAGCACACTGCTCTCCTGAAATCCTCTGTGCTGCTGGGGCCCTGCTCCTTCCACTATGTACCTCTCATCCTCTGTCCTCCACAAGATCAGCACACTGCTCTCCTGAAATCCTCTGTGCTGCTAGGACCCTGCTCCTTCCACTATGTAACTCTCAGCTTGTGACCTCCACAAGATCAGCACACTTCTCTTCTGAAATCCTCTGTGCTGCTGGGACCCTGCTCTTTCCACTATGTAACTCTCATCCTATGACCTCCACAGGATCAGCACACTGCTCTCCTGAAATCCTCTGTGCTGCTAGGACCCTGCTCCCTCCACTATGTAACTCTCATCCTGTCACCTCCACAAGATCAGCGCACTCCTCTCCTGAAAGCCTCTGTGCTGCTGGGACCCTGCTCCTTCCATTATGTACCTCTCATCCTGTGACCTCCACAGGATCAGCACACTGCTCTCCTGAAATCCTCTGTGCTGCTGGGACCCTGCTCCTTCCACTATGTAACTCTCATCCTGTCACCTCCACAAGATCAGCACACTGCTCTCCTGAAATCCTCTGTGCTGCTGGGGATCCTGCTCCTTCCACGATGTACCTCTCATCCTCTGTCCTCCACAAGATCAGCACACTCCTCTCCTGAAATCTTCTGTGCTGCTGGGAGGACCCTGCTATGTAACTCAGTCTATGACCTCCACAAGATCAGCACACTTCTCTCCTGAAATCCTCTGTGCTGCTGGGACCCTGCTCCTTCCACTATGTAACTCTCAGCTTGTGACCTCCACAAGATCAGCACACTGCTCTCCTGAAATCCTCTGTGCTGCTGGGACCCTGCTCCTTCCACTATGTAACTCTCATCCTGTGACCACCACAAGATCAGCACACTTCTCTTCTGAAATCCTCTGTGCTGCTGGGACCCTGCTCCTTCCACGATGTAACTCTCATCCTGTGACCTCCACAAGATCAGCACACTCCTCTCCTGAAATCCTCTGTGCTGCTGGGACTCTGCTCCTTCCATTATGTACCTCTCATCCTGTGACCTCCACAGGATCAGCACACTGCTCTCCTGAAATCCTCTGTGCTGCTGGGACCCTGCTCCTTCCACGATGTACCTCTCATCCTCTGTCCTCCACAAGATCAGCACACTGCTCTCCTGAAATCCTCTGTGCTGCTGGGACCCTGCTCCTTCCACGATGTAACTCTCATCCTGTCACCTCCACAAGATCAGCACACTGCTCTCCTGAAATCCTCTGTGCTGCTGGGACCCTGCTCCTTCCACTATGCACCTCTCATCCTCTGTCCTCCACAAGATCAGCACACTTCTCTCCTGAAATCCTCTGTGCTGCTGGGACTCTGCTCCTTCCACTATGTAACTCTCAGCCTGTGACCTCCACAAGATCAGCACACTGCACTCCTGAAATCCTCTGTGCTGCTGGGACCCTGCTCCTTCCACGATGTAACTCTCATCCTCTGACCTCCACCAGATCAGCACACTCCTCTCCTGACATCCTCTGTGCTGCTGGGACCCTGCTCCTTCCACTATGTAACTCTCAGCCTGTGACCTCCACAAGATCAGCACACTCCTCTCCTGAAATCCTCTGTGCTGCTGGGACCCTGCTCCTTCCACGATGTAACTCTCATCCTCTGACCTCCACAAGATCAGCACACTGCACTCCTGAAATCCTCTGTGCTGCTGGGACCCTGCTCCTTCCACGATGTAACTCTCATCCTCTGACCTTCACCAGATCAGCACACTCCTCTCCTGACATCCTCTGTGCTGCTGGGGCCCTGCTCTGTTTCCTCAGTAAGGTTGCATGCACACGAATGTTTGTTTCTGTATCCGTTTTTTTTTGCGGATAGGATGCGGACCCATTAATTTCAATTCTATTCTTGTCCGTTTTAGGCATTGTTACAATGGATCCGCCCCAAAAAAAGAGAGGCATACAGATATCATTCTTTTTTTTTTTGCGGATCTGTAAAACGCATGCGGTCGTGTGCATGAGACCTAACTCTTACGGTCCGGGAGGTGGAGCGCTGTGGGGGTCCGGTATTTGCCGTTCTCCCGCTCGCCTGTTTGCTCGGAGGGATTACTTGTGGTCTGGACACTTCAGATGGGATTAGCGCCGATGCCAGCTCTTTATGTATTCACCTCTCTGCGCGCTGAGAACTTCCAGGAGTGATCCTGGGAACCTGGGAGCCGCACACGGGGCCCCAGCGAGGGCGTGCACTGCCAAGAGCGTCCTCAGGGGGCAGCAGAGGGAAAAAAGGAGTCATCTCCCAGTATAAGTGGGCATTCACACCACCGCGTCCATTGTGCAGTCCGAAAATTACGGATCTGTAAAACCCGGATAGCGGCCACATGTGTTCAGCCAATCGTGGACCAGCACATCCCTCCCTTTGTTAAAAATGCCTATTCTGATCCGCAACACAGATATAAGTAGGACGCATTCTTTTTTGTGTGTTTTGTTTGTGGAATGGACATACAGACGTGGACAGCTCACGGATCGCTGTCCGCTTCTTTTACAGTCCCACGGAAGTTACTGGATCCACATCTGATCCATAAAAAGTATTCATCTTATGCGGAGAAAAAAACACTGTAGCCGTTAGTGAGCTGTGTATCTAATCCTGTCCTGTGTGATACTGCCTGCTGAGCTGTGTATCTAATCCTGTCCTGTGTGATACTGTCTGCTGAGCTGTGTATCTAATCCTGTCCTGTGTGATACTGTCTGCTGAGCTCTGTATCTAATCCTGTCCTGTGTGATACTGCCTGCTGAGCTGTGTATCTAATCCTGTCCTGTGTGATACTGTCTGCTGAGTGGTGTATCTAATCCTGTCCTGTGTGATACTGTCTGATGAGCTGTGTATCTAATCCTGTCCTGTGTGATACTGTCTGCTGAGCTGTGTATCTAATCCTATCCTGTGTGATACCGTCTGCTGAGCTGTGTATCTAATCCTATCCTGTGTGATACTGTCTGCTGAGCTGTGTATCTAATCCTCTCCTGTGTGATACTGTCTGCTGAGCTGTGTATCTAATCCTGTCCTGTGTGATACTGCCTGCTGAGCTGTGTATCTAATCCTGTCCTGTGTGATACTGCCTGCTGAGCTGTGTATCTAATCCTGTCCTGTGTGATACTGTCTGCTGAGCTGTGTATCTAATCCTGTCCTGTGTGATACTGTCTGCTGAGCTGTGTATCTAATCCTCTCCTGTGTGATACTGCCTGCTGAGCTGTGTATCTAATCCTGTCCTGTGTGATACTGCCTGCTGAGCTGTGTATCTAATCCTGTCCTGTGTGATACAGTCTGATGAGCTGTGTATCTAATCCTGTCCTGTGTGATACTGTCTGCTGAGCTGTGTATCTAATCCTGTCCTGTGTGATACAGTCTGATGAGCTGTGTATCTAATCCTGTCCTGTGTGATACTGACTGCTGAGCTGTGTATCTAATCCTGTCATGCGTGATACTGTCTGCTGAGCTGTGTATCTAATCCTCTCCTGTGTGATACTGTCTGCTGAGCTGTGTATCTAATCCTATCCTGTGTGATACTGTCTGCTCAGCTGTGTATCTAATCCTCTCCTGTGTGATACTGTCTGCTGAGCTGTCTATCTAATCCTATCCTGTGTGATACAGTCTGCTGAGCTGTGTATCTAATCCTATCCTGTGTGATACTGTCTGCTGAGCTGTGTATCTAATCCTATCCTGTGTGATACTGTCTGCTGAGCTGTGTATCTAATCCTGTCCTGTGTGATACTGTCTGCTGAGCTGTGTATCTAATCCTATCCTGTGTGATACTGTCTGCTGAGCTGTGTATCTAATCCTGTCCTGTGTGATACTGTCTGCTGAGCTGTGTATCTAATTCTCTCCTGTGTGATACTGCCTGCTGAGCAGTGTATCTAATCCTATCCTGTGTGATACTGCCTGCTGAGCTGTGTATCTAATCCTATCCTGTGTGATACTGCCTGCTGAGCTGTGTATCTAATCCTATCCTGTGTGATACTGCCTGCTGAGCTGTGTATCTAATCCTATCCTGTGTGATACTGCCTGCTGACTCCAGGTATTGGCGGTTCTGCTCCTGATAACTGTCTCTTTTGAGTCCTGACAATGAATAAGTCTTTGTCTGACACTGGATTCCAGGAGATATAACAGTCCGGGGGTGGCACAGACCGCGGCCTCCGTGTGGATTGACAACTGAGGGGAAGTGTTTTCCCTGGATCACATCCCATAAAAACGCAGAATCTGAGAACATCAAAGACCGACAACATGTAGGCGGCAGCAACATATACAGGCCATAGAGGGGAGGAGAATAATATCATACACTGGTTTATGAGGGCAGATGCGGCATATCACCCCTGAGTATTAAAATATAATGTCACTGTGTACATACATTACTTATCCTGTACTGATCATCAGTTACATCCTGCATTATACTCCAGAGCTGCACTCACTATTCTGCTGGTGCAGTCACTGTGTACATACATTACTTATCCTGAGTTACATCCTGTATTATACTCCGGAGCTGCACTCACTATTCTGCTGGTGCAGTCACTGTGTATATACATTACTTATCCTGTACTGCTCCTGAGTTACATCCTGTATTATACTCCAGAGCTGCACTCACTATTCTGCTGGTGCAGTCACTGTGTACATACATTACTTATCCTGTACTGATCATCAGTTACATCCTGCATTATACTCCAGAGCTGCACTCACTATTCTGCTGGTGCAGTCACTGCGTACATACATTACTTATCCTGTACTGATCCTGAGTTACATCCTGTATTATACTCCAGAGCTGCACTCACTATTCTGCTGGTTGTCACCACCAGACATCTGAGAAGCTCTGACAGATGCCTTTCAGAACCTCCTCCTTGAGCTTCCTTTGTTTTGCTTTCAGTTCCTCATCTCGTTAGCCTCTCTCAGCGGTCATGTAGTTGTACTGATTGCATCCCTTTGAAATTCCTCCCCATAGTGCATCAGTTTGCGGTTTATATTTCTTCCTGGAGTGTGTGCATGCTGATCCTATTTCCCAGTCTTTTACAAGATAAGTGTTGTGCATTCATTTGTGTTTTTCTGTTTGCTGGATCCCAGGTGACCCTGACTCCCTCCGTATCTAGTGTAGGGAGCCGGTGGTCGTGTCCCCTCACTATTGTAGGGTGTTCAGGTGTTATACAGTCGAGGTACGAGGATATGCGATCATCTACCATTGGGATTTTCGCATAGGCTGAGCAGTAAGGGAGAGAGCCAGGTCTGATGCAGGGGTCACCCCTTTTGTTCCTTAGTTTTGGATCCAGTCAGTCATATATTCATTTTGTGTTGTCTTGTTTCCTGTAAACCTTCCGTGACACTGGTGCAGTCACTGTGTACATACATTACTTATCCTGTACTGATCCTGAGTTACATCCTGTATTATACTCCAGAGCTGCACTCACTATTCTGCTGGTGCAGTCACTGTGTACATACATTACTTATCCTGTACTGGTCCTGAGTTACATCCTGTATTATACCCCAGAGCTGCACTCACTATTCTGCTGGTGCAGTCACTGTGTACATACATTACTTATCCTGTACTGATCCTGAGTTACAGACTGTATTATACTCCAGAGCTGCACTCACTATTCTGCTGGTGCAGTCACTGTGTACATACATTACTTATCCTGTACTGATCCTGAGTTACAGACTGTATTATACTCCAGAGCTGCACTCACTATTCTGCTGGTGCAGTCACTGTGTACATACATTACTTATCCTGTACTGATCCTGAGTTACATCCTGTATTATACTCCAGAGCTGCACTCACTATTCTGCTGGTGCAGTCACTGTGTACATACATTACTTATCCTGTACTGGTCCTGAGTTACATCCTGTATTATACCCCAGAGCTGCACTCACTATTCTGCTGGTGCTGTCACTGTATACATACATTACTTATCCTGTACTGATCCTGAGTTACATCCTGTATTATACTCCAGAGCTGCACTCACTATTCTGCTGGTGCAGTCACTGTGTACATACATTACTTATCCTGTACTGGTCCTGAGTTACATCCTGTATTATACTCCAGAGCTGCACTCACTATTCTGCTGGTGCAGTCACTGTGTACATACATTACTTATCCTGTACTGGTCCTGAGTTACATCCTGTATTATACTCCAGAGCTGCACTCACTATTCTGCTGGTGCAGTCACTGTGTACATACATTACTTATCCTGTACTGGTCCTGAGTTACATCCTGTATTATACTCCAGAGCTGCACTCACTATTCTGCTGGTGCAGTCACTGTGTACATACAGTACTTACCCTGTACTGATCCTGAGTTACATCCTGTATTATACTCCAGAGCTGCACTCACTATTCTGCTGGTGCAGTCACTGTGTACATACATTACTGATCCTGTACTGATCCTGAGTTACATCCTGTATTATACTCCAGAGCTGCACTCACTATTCTGTTTGAAGTTGTAGGAGGGTTCAAGGATGATCGTGGATGATAGATTTGTGTCTCTGAGATTTCTGGCCTTGGTGAAGTAAGAGCCGGTTTCATGTGTTAGCAAATTGTCAAACAGCTACTGCTGCTATTTAGTATGGCTGTAATAGGCTGATTTGGGAGGGTTCTTACTGGGAGTTGTCAAAGTGCTGGGTGGGTGACTACTCCCCACGTTCCAGGCCGGGTCTTGACTGGCCTATAATGAGCCCAGTGGAGCTGTCAGTCTCTGTGTTGGCCTGGATTAAGTCCTGATACTTTGTTGCTGGGAGAGCAGGTGGATTCTGCTTTGTCCAAGGACTTCTTCTTTGCTGCACGGTGTGAACGAGCACCAGCATCACAAGGAGACTGTTTTCCTTTTGTTATTTACTTAATCTGTGAATAAACACTGAACAGTTTAATTCAAAGAGTTTGTTGCTGCCTCTGTACTGCGTCCGCGAACGTGCCTATGAGAGCGAAGCCCCACAAAGTGTGCAGTCGGTGGGGTATCGGTGTGAGACGGGCCGGCATATCCGGGATCCATGTGAAATAACTGGGGATCGGTTGTGATTTCTGTCAGTTATTATATAAAGTGCGTTCATTTTCGGTTCCTGGTAAATTTTTCAAGAATTTGTGTAAAATTCCATAAATAAGCAGGTGATAAACGTCTCCCTGAACGATTCTCAGCAGACAGAGGGTTAATCTGCGGCTCCTCAGGGATTCTGGACGCTCGTTATATGTGGATCCAGGTAATAGGTTTTATCTTCCTGATTATACACCGCACCTTCCTGTGCCCGGGGGGAAGTCACTCCACGTCTTACCGCAAAATCTAATGCTGAGATTCTTCAGAGGAAGCCATGTGTAAGATCTGTTCCTGGAAATGCTGGGTGATGGCTCCAGCAGCATACAACATAATGGTAGATATCATTCAGGTGAGCGACCCCTATGGACAACGAGGAAAGAGGAGGAAGGAAAAGGAAGAAGAAAACAATTATATGAGCAAAGGGCAGAAGGAACGGGAGGGGAAAGTAATGAAAGCAGGGAAAGTGATGGCAAGAAAGAGAAGTGGTAACAAAGGAAAAGGAAGAAGGAAAGAAGAAGATAATGAAGGAAAAGTGGGGACAAAGAAGGAAGGAAGAAGAAAAGAAGAAAGTTTAAGCAGGAAAAAGAGAAAAAATCAGGAAGAAATAAAATAAGAATGAAGAAATAGGAAGAAGGAAAGAGGAAGGAAGAAAAGATAATGAAGGAAAAAGAAGAGAAGTAAGGATGGAAGAAAAGAGGAATAAGATAATGAAGGGAAAGAGTTAAGAAAGGAAGAAGAAGAAGTGAAGGAAGAAAAGAAGAATATAATAAAGAAAAAGGGGGAGGAAGAGAAGAAAGGAAGGCGGTGGAAGGAAGAAAAAAAGATAATGAAGGAAACATGAAAGAGGGAGAAAAAAAGATGGAAAAGAAAAAGCTAAAGTAGCAAAAGGAAGAAGGAAAGAGAGAGAAGGGGAAGAAAGGGGGGGAGAGAAAAGAGAGAAAGGAAATAAGGGAAGAATGAGAAAGAACATAAAGAAGATGATGGAAACAAGAAGGGAAAGAAAGAGGAAGGAAGTAAAGAAAACAAACAAGAAAAATGAGGAAGAAAAGAGGGAGAAAGGGAAAATCAGCAAGAGAGAACAGAAGAAAATTACAAATGAAAAGGGAAAGGGGGAGAAGGGAAGAAAGGAAGAAGGAAGACACTAAAGTACAGGGAGAAAAAAATGCAGATAAAAGAATAATGGGATAAAGGAGGAAGTAAAAAAGGAGAAAAGAAAGGTGGAAAGATGGATAAAGGCTGGCAGAAAAGGAAGAGAAAAGCGAATTGGAAGTAAAAAGAGAAGAAGGAACATGAAAACAAGTGAATGGAAGGAGAAGGAAAAAGTAAGGAAGAGGAGAAAGGCCCAGAGGAAAGAAGGAAACGGCAGACTAGAAAAGAGAAGGGAGGAAGAGGAAGGGAAGTAACAGGAAAGTGGGGATGCCTCAGCATGCTCTGTCTAGATTCCTTCAGTGGGCCGCGCTGGTCGCTCATACATCGCACAACGCCATCTTGGATACAACCATGGGGGGGGGGCAGTTCTTCCCACGTTTCCGCTCCTGGGACAGGAATGATTCCCTGTAATTTATAATTAAAGGCAGTAAATGTGAGGAATGTGAGGGACGGCGGAGATTACAGGCTGGGCTTGGTGTGGCCGCTCCACCTGTCCCATCCTCAGGTGAGGAGGACACTATAAAGCCCCGTCTCCTGCAGAGAAGCCCACCAGACCTGTGTTTAGCCCCCCGCTGAGAGCAGCCAGCTCTGACCAGGCAGGCCAAAGGCTAAGGCAGGTCTGTGATTGTAATACCTGCGGGGAGCATGAATGGCTGCCCTCCTCCTACAGAAACAGAGACCCCCGCACAATGGAGACGCAGACAATGGGGCCGGCAGGTAGTAATGGCTCCATGAATGGCCTGTCACCTTTCAAAGGGGAAGACGGCTCCACTCACAGCCTCGCACACCTGCCAGAACCTGCAGCGTGGCAGATATGGCGGTATTACAGAGGGGGTGTGCATACTTATACAAAGAGGAAGGCGGCCAAAGAGATGCCCTACTGTACTAGTACCGTCACACAGAATGGCGTCACGTCCTGCCGATGTCACAACCCGCCGCCCACTTTAATTTGTCATTTAGGAAGTGAAACAAAACGTCTACAAATGTGAGGACACCGGCCCTTTAAGGGTATGCTCACACACCGCAGACTTCAGTGAGGCTGGCGGGAATCCCTGCGCTCCCCAACACATCAGACGAACAAATGACTGGTTTTCACCCTTGTTGCAGCAAATCTGTCGTGTGTGAATAACCGCAAGAGATGCATCGGGGGGAGCGGACGCCGGACCCTCTATCTGCAGGCAGCGGGACGTTATATACTGGCCAATGTGGAAACCATAGACTGAAAGGGCAGCATAGCCGGAAAGCAGAGGCATCGCGGGAAGCAAAAGATGGAGAATCTAAAGCTAAAAAGGAAAAACTCCAAAAATAAGAACCTGAACAATTACAATAAAAAATCATCGAAAAGGGAAATGACAACAAAAACTCAGATCAATAAGATTATATATTCTATAGATACATTACACACAGTGATCTCTCCTATATTCTAAAGATCCATTATACACAGTGATCTCTCCTATATTCTAAAGATCCATTACACACAGTGATCTCTCCTATATTCTATAGATCCATTATACACAGTGATCTCTCCTATATTCTATAGATCCATTACACACAGTGATCTCTCCTATATTCTATAGATCCATTACACACAGTGATCTCTCCTATATTCTATAGATCCATTACACACAGTGATCTCTCCTATATTCTATAGATCCATTACACACAGTGATCTCTCCTATATTCTATAGATCCATTATACACAGTGATCTCTCCTATATTCTATAGATCCATTACACACAGTGATCTCTCCTATATTCTATAGATACATTACACACAGTGATCTCTCATATATTCTATAGATACATTATACACAGTGATCTCTCATATATTCTATAGATCCATTATACACAGTGATCTCTCATATATTCTATAGATACATTATACACAGTGATCTCTCCTATATTCTATAGATCCATTACACACAGTGATCTCTCCTATATTCTATAGATCCATTACACACAGTGATCTCTCCTATATTCTATAGATCCATTACACACAGTGATCTCTCCTATATTCTATAGATCCATTACACACAGTGATCTCTCCTATATTCTATAGATCCATTATACACAGTGATCTCTCCTATATTCTATAGATCCATTATACACAGTGATCTCTCCTATATTCTATAGATCCATTACACACAGTGATCTCTCATATATTCTATAGATACATTATACACAGTGATCTCTCATATTCTATAGATCCATTACACACAGTGATCTCTCATATTCTATAGATCCATTACACACAGTGATCTCTCATATTCTATAGATCCATTACACACAGTGATCTCTCATATATTCTATAGATACATTATACACATAGTGATCTCTCATATTCTATAGATCCATTACACACAGTGATCTCTCCTATATTCTATAGATCCATTATACACAGTGACCTCTCATATATTCTATAGATACATTATCCACATGATTCTCTATTCTATAGATCCATTACACACAGTGATCTCTCATATATTCTATAGATACATTATCACAGAGTGATCTCTCCTATATTCTATAGATCCATTACACACAGTGATCTCTCCTATATTCTATAGATCCATTATACACAGTGATCTCTCATATTCTATAGATCCATTACTACACAGTGATCTCTCCTATATTCTATAGATACATTACACACAGTGATCTCTCATATATCTATAGATCCATTATACACAGTGATCTCTCCTATATTCTATAGATCCATTACAACACAGTGATCTCTCATATATTCTATAGATACATTATACACAGTGATCTCTCCTATATTCTATAGATCATTACAACACAGTGATCTCTCATATATTCTATAGATCCATTATACACAGGATCTCTCCTATATTCTATAGATCCTTACACACAGTGATCTCTCATATATTCTATAGATCCATTATACACAGTGATCTCTCCTATATTCTATAGATCCATTATACACAGTGATCTCTCCTATATTCTATAGATCCATTACACACAGTGATCTCTCATATATTCTATAGATACATTATACACAGTGATCTCTCATATTCTATAGATCCATTATACACAGTGATCTCTCCTATATTCTATAGATCCATTACACACAGTGATCTCTCATATTCTATAGATCCATTACACACAGTGATCTCTCATATTCTATAGATCCATTACACACAGTGATCTCTCATATTCTATAGATCCATTACACACAGTGATCTCTCATATTCTATAGATCCATTACACACAGTGATCTCTCATATATTCTATAGATACATTATACACATAGTGATCTCTCATATTCTATAGATCCATTACACACAGTGATCTCTCCTATATTCTATAGATCCATTATACACAGTGACCTCTCATATATTCTATAGATACATTATACACAGTGATCTCTCCTATATTCTATAGATCCATTACACACAGTGATCTCTCATATATTCTATAGATCCATTATACACAGTGATCTCTCCTATATTCTATAGATCCATTACACACAGTGATCTCTCATATATTCTATAGATACATTATACACAGTGATCTCTCATATTCTATAGATCCATTACACACAGTGATCTCTCATATTCTATAGATCCATTACACACAGTGATCTCTCATATTCTATAGATCCATTACACACAGTGATCTCTCATATATTCTATAGATACATTATACACATAGTGATCTCTCATATTCTATAGATCCATTACACACAGTGATCTCTCCTATATTCTATAGATCCATTATACACAGTGACCTCTCATATATTCTATAGATACATTATACACAGTGATCTCTCCTATATTCTATAGATCCATTACACACAGTGATCTCTCATATATTCTATAGATCCATTATACACAGTGATCGCTCCTATATTCTATAGATCCATTACACACAGTGATCTCTCATATATTCTATAGATCCATTATACACAGTGATCTCTCCTATATTCTATAGATCCATTATACACAGTGATCTCTCATATATTCTATAGATCCATTATACACAGTGATCTCTCATATATTCTATAGATCATTATACACAGTGATCTCTCATATATTCTATAGATCCATTATACACAGTGATCTCTCATATATTCTATAGATCCATTATACACAGTGATCTCTCCTATATTCTATAGATCATTATACACAGTGATCTCTCATATATTCTATAGATCCATTATACACAGTGATCTCTCATATATTCTATAGATACATTATACACAGTGATCTCTCATATATTCTATAGATCCATTATACACAGTGATCTCTCATATATTCTATAGATACATTATACACAGTGATCTCTCATATATTCTATAGATCCATTATACACAGTGATCTCTCATATATTCTATAGATCCATTATACACAGTGATCTCTCATATATTCTATAGATTCATTATACACAGTGATCTCTCATATATTATATAGATACAGTATACACAGTGATCTCTCATATAATCTATAGATACATTATACACAGTGATCTCTCATATAATCTATAGATACATTATACACAGTAATCTCTCATATATTCTATAGATACATTATACACAGTGATCTCTCATATATTCTATAGATACATTATACACAGTGATCTCTCCTATATTCTATAGATACATTATACACAGTGATCTCTCATATAATCTATAGGTACATTATACACAGTGATCTCTCATATATTCTATAGATCATTATACACAGTGATCTCT
This sequence comes from Bufo gargarizans, assembly GCF_014858855.1. Taxonomy (NCBI): domain Eukaryota; kingdom Metazoa; phylum Chordata; class Amphibia; order Anura; family Bufonidae; genus Bufo; species Bufo gargarizans. Next base: position 96,123 of record NW_025334064.1, on the reverse strand, counting down.
CATATATTCTATAGATCCATTATACACAGTGATCTCTCATATATTCTATAGATCATTATACACAGTGATCTCTCATATATTCTATAGATCCATTATACACAGTGATCTCTCATATATTCTATAGATCCATTATACACAGTGATCTCTCATATATTCTATAGATCCATTATACACAGTGATCTCTCATATATTCTATAGATCATTATACACAGTGATCTCTCATATATTCTATAGATCCATTATACACAGTGATCTCTCCTATATTCTATAGATCCATTATACACAGTGATCTCTCATATATTCTATAGATCCATTATACACAGTGATCTCTCATATATTCTATAGATCCATTATACACAGTGATCTCTCATATATTCTATAGATCATTATACACAGTGATCTCTCATATAATCTATAGATACATTATACACAGTGATCTCTCATATATTCTATAGATACATTATACACAGTGATCTCTCATATATTCTATAGATCATTATAACAGTGATCTCTCATATATTCTATAGATCCATTATACACAGTGATCTCTCATATATTCTATAGATCATTATACACAGTGATCTCTCATATATTCTATAGATCCATTATACACAGTGATCTCTCATATATTCTATAGATCCATTATACACAGTGATCTCTCATATATTCTATAGATCCATTATACACAGTGATCTCTCCTATATTCTATAGATTACATTATACACAGTGATCTCTTCATATATTCTATAGATACATTATACACAGTGATCTCTCATATATTCTATAGATCCATTATACAGTGATCTCTCATATATTATATAGATCCAGTATACACAGTGATCTCTCATATATTATATAGATACAGTATACACAGTGATTTCTCATATATTCTATAGATACATTATACACAGTGATCTCTCATATATTCTATAGATACATTATACACAGTGATTTCTCCTATATTCTATAGATCCATTATACACAGTGATCTCTCATATATTCTATAGATCCATTATACACAGTGATTTCTCCTATATTCTATAGATACATTATACACAGTGATCTCTCCTATATTCTATAGATCCATTACACACAGTGATCTCTCATATATTCTATAGATCCATTATACACAGTGATCTCATATATTCTATAGATACATTATACACAGTGATCTCTCATATATTCTATAGATCCATTATACACAGTGATTTCTCCTATATTCTATAGATCCATTATACACAGTGATTTCTCCTATATTCTATAGATCCATTATACACAGTGATCTCTCCTATATTCTATAGATACATTACACACAGTGATCTCTCATATATTCTATAGATCCATTATACACAGTGATCTCTCATATATTCTATAGATCCATTACACACAGTGATCTCTCCTATATTCTATAGATACATTATACACAGTGATCTCTCAGATATTCTATAGATCCATTATACACAGTGATCTCTCATATATTCTATAGATCATTATACACACAGTGATCTCTCCTATATTCTATAGATCCATTATACACAGTGATCTCTCATATATTCTATAGATCCATTATACACAGTGATCTCTCATATATTCTATAGATCCATTACACACAGTGATCTCTCATATATTCTATAGATACATTACACACAGTGATCTCTCATATATTCTATAGATCCATTATACACAGTGATCTCTCCTATATTCTATAGATACATTATACACAGTGATCTCTCATATATCCTTCATATAAATAAACCTATAGGGGGTCAGTTATTAATAATGGTGATTTACACTCATAGAATTATTAGGAACACCTGTTCTATTTCTCATTAATGCGATTATCTAGTCCACCAATCACATGGCAGTGGCTTCGATGCATGTCGGGTTGTGGTCCTGGTCAAGACAATCTCCTGAACTCCAAACTGAATGTCAGAATGGGAAAGAAAGGGGATTTAAGCCATTTTGAGCGTGGCCTGGTTGTTGGTGCCAGACGGCCGGTCTGAGTATTTCACAATCTGCTCAGTTACTGGGATTTTCACGCACAACCATTTCTAGGGTTTACAAAGAATGGTGGGAAAAGGGAAAAACCTCCAGTATGCGGCCGTCCTGTGGGCGAGAATGCCTTGTTGATGCTGGAGGTCAGAGGAGAATGGGCCGACTGATTCAAGCTGATAGAAGAGCAACGTTGCCTGAAATAACCACTCGTTACAACCGAGGTCTGCAGCAAAGCATTTGTGAAGCCACAACACGCACAACCTGGAGGCGGATGGGCTACAACAGCAGAAGGCCCCACCGGGTACCACTCATCTCCACTACAAATAGGAAGAAGAGGCTACAATTTGCACGAGCTCCACCAAAACTGGACTGTTGAAGACTGGAAAAATGTTGCCTGGTCTGATGAGTCTCCATTTCTGTTGAGACATTCAAATGGTAGAGTCCGAATTTGGCGTAAACAGAATGAGAACATGTATCCATCATGCCTGGTTACCACTGTGCAGGCTGGTGGTGGTGGTGTAATGGTGTGGGGGATGTTTTCTGGGCACACTTTAGGCCCCTTAGTGCCAATTGGCCATCGTTTAAATGCCACGGGCTACCTGAGCAGGTACTGAGGATTACACCCAGTATACAGGACAGAAGTGGTACTGTGCAGTGTATATATACAGGAGAAGTGGTACTGTGCAGTGTATATATACAGGAGAAGTGGGACTGTGCAGTGTATATATACAGGAGAAGTGGTACTGTGCAGTGTATATATACAGGAGAAGTGGTACTGTGCAGTGTATATATACAGGAGAAGTGGTACTGTGCAGTGTATATATACAGGAGAAGTGGTACTGTGCAGTGTATATATACAGGAGAAGTGGTACTGTGCAGTGTATATATACAGGAGAAGTGGTACTGTGCAGTGTATATATACAGGAGAAGTGGGACTGTGCAGTGTATATATACAGGAGAAGTGGTACTGTGCAGTGTATATATACAGGAGAAGTGGTACTGTGCAGTGTATATATACAGGAGAAGTGGTACTGTGCAGTGTATATATACAGGACAGGAGAAGTGGTACTGTGCAGTGTATATATACAGGACAGGAGAAGTGGTACTGTGCAGTGTATATATACAGGACAGGAGAAGTGGTACTGTGCAGTGTATATATACAGGACAGGAGAAGTGGTACTGTGCAGTGTATATATACAGGACAGGAGAAGTGGGACTGTGCAGTGTATATATACAGGACAGGAGAAGTGGTACTGTGCAGTGTATATATACAGGACAGGAGAAGTGGTACTGTGCAGTGTATATATACAGGACAGGAGAAGTGGTACTGTGCAGTGTATATATACAGGACAGGAGAAGTGGTACTGTGCAGTGTATATATACAGGACAGGAGAAGTGGTACTGTGCAGTGTATATATACAGGACAGGAGAAGTGGTACTGTGCAGTGTATATATACAGGACAGGAGAAGTGGTACTGTGCAGTGTATATATACAGGACAGGAGAAGTGGGACTGTGCAGTGTATATATACAGGAGAAGTGGTACTGTGCAGTGTATATATACAGGAGAAGTGGTACTGTGCAGTGTATATATACAGGACAGGAGAAGTGGTACTGTGCAGTGTATATCTACAGGAGAAGTGGTACTGTGCAGTGTATATATACAGGAGAAGTGGTACTGTGCAGTGTATATCTACAGGAGAAGTGGGACTGTGCAGTGTATATCTACAGGAGAAGTGGTACTGTGCAGTGTATATATACAGGAGAAGTGGTACTGTGCAGTGTATATATATACAGGAGAAGTGGTACTGTGCAGTGTATATATACAGGAGAAGTGGTACTGTGCAGTGTATATATATACAGGAGAAGTGGGACTGTGCAGTGTATATATACAGGAGAAGTGGTACTGTGCAGTGTATATATACAGGAGAAGTGGTACTGTGCAGTGTATATATACAGGAGAAGTGGTACTGTGCAGTGTATATATACAGGAGAAGTGGTACTGTGCAGTGTATATATACAGGAGAAGTGGTACTGTGCAGTGTGTATATACAGGACAGGAGAAGTGGTACTGTGCAGTGTATATATACAGGACAGGAGAAGTGGTACTGTGCAGTGTATATATACAGGACAGGAGAAGTGGTACTGTGCAGTGTATATATACAGGACAAGAGAAGTGGTACTGTGCAGTGTATATATACAGGACAGGAGAAGTGGTACTGTGCAGTGTATATATACAGGGCAGGAGAAGTGGTACTGTGCAGTGTGTATATACAGGGCAGGAGAAGTGGTACTGTGCAGTGTGTATATACAGGGCAGGAGAAGTGGTACTGTGCAGTGTATATATACAGGGCAGGAGAAGTGGTACTGTGCAGTGTATATATACAGGACAGGAGAAGTGGTACTGTGCAGTGTATATATACAGGACAGGAGAATTGGTACTGTGCAGTGTATATATACAGGACAGGGGAAGTGGTACTGTGCAGTGTATATATACAGGACAGAAAAAGTGGTACTGTGCAGTGTATATATATACAGGACAGGAGAAGTGGTACTGTGCAGTGTATATATACAGGACAGGAGAAGTGGTACTGTGCAGTGTGTATATACAGGAGAAGTGGTACTGTGCAGTGTATATATACAGGAGAAGTGGTACTGTGCAGTGTGTATATACAGGACAGGAGAAGTGGTACTGTGCAGTGTATATATACAGGACAGGAGAAGTGGTACTGTGCAGTGTATATATACAGGACAGGAGAAGTGGTACTGTGCAGTGTATATATACAGGGCAGGAGAAGTGGTACTGTGCAGTGTATATATACAGGACAGGAGAAGTGGTACTGTGCAGTGTATATATACAGGACAGGAGAAGTGGTACTGTTGCAGTGTATATATACAGGACAGGAGAAGTGGTACTGTGCAGTGTATATATACAGGGCAGGAGAAGTGGTACTGTGCAGTGTATATATACAGGACAGGAGAAGTGGTACTGTGCAGTGTATATATACAGGACAGGAGAAGTGGTACTGTGCAGTGTATATATACAGGACAGGAGAAGTGGTACTGTGCAGTGTATATATACAGGGCAGGAGAAGTGGTACTGTGCAGTGTATATATACAGGACAGGAGAAGTGGTACTGTGCAGTGTATATATACAGGACAGGAGAAGTGGTACTGTGCAGTGTATATATACAGGACAGGAGAAGTGGTACTGTGCAGTGTATATATACAGGACAGGAGAAGTGGTACTGTGCAGTGTATATATACAGGACAGGAGAAGTGGTACTGTGCAGTGTATATATACAGGACAGGAGAAGTGGTACTGTGCAGTGTATATATACAGGGCAGGAGAAGTGGTACTGTGCAGTGTATATATACAGGACAGGAGAAGTGGTACTGTGCAGTGATATATACAGGACAGGAGAAGTGGTACTGTGCAGTGTATATATACAGGACAGGAGAAGTGGTACTGTGCAGTGTATATTACAGGACAGGAGAGTGGTACTGTGCAGTGTATATACAGGACAGAAGAAGTGGTACTGTGCAGTGTGTATATACAGGACAGGAGAAGTGGTACTGTGCAGTGTATATATACAGGACAGGAGAAGGTACTGTGCAGTGTATATATACAGGCAGGAGAAGTGGTACTGTGCAGTGTATATATACAGGAGAAGTGGTACTGTGCAGTGTATATATACAGGACAGGAGAAGTGGTACTGTGCAGTGTATATATACAGGAGAAGTGGGACTGTGCAGTGTATATATACAGGAGAAGTGGTACTGTGCAGTGTATATATACAGGAGAAGTGGTACTGTGCAGTGTTATATACAGGACAGGAGAAGTGGTACTGTGCAGTGTATATATACAGGAGAAGTGGTACTGTGCAGTGTATATACAGGAGAAGTGGTACTGTGCAGTTATCTATACAGGAGAAGTGGTACTGTGCAGTGTATATATACAGGAGAAGTGGTACTGTGCAGTGTATATATATACAGGAGAAGTGGACTGTGCAGTGTATATATATACAGGGAAGTGGTCCTGTGCAGTGTATATATACAGGAGAAGTGGTACTGTGCAGTGTATATATACAGGAGAAGTGGTACTGTGCAGTGTATATATACAGGAGAAGTGGTACTGTGCAGTGTATATATACAGGAGAAGTGGTACTGTGCAGTGTGTATATACAGGACAGGAGAAGTGGTACTGTGCAGTGTATATATACAGGACAGGAGAAGTGGTACTGTGCAGTGTATATATACAGGACAGGAGAAGTGGTACTGTGCAGTGTATATATACAGGACAAGAGAAGTGGTACTGTGCAGTGTATATATACAGGACAGGAGAAGTGGTACTGTGCAGTGTATATACTACAGGGCAGGAGAAGTGGTACTGTCAGTGTGTATATACAGGGCAGGAGAAGTGGTACTGTGCATGTGTATATATACAGGGCAGGAGAAGTGGTACTGTGCGTGTATATATAACAGGACAGGAGAAGTGGTACTGGCAGTGTATATATACAGGACAGGAGAATGGTACTGTGCAGGTATATATACAGGACAGGGGAAGTGGTACTGTGCAGGGTATATATACAGGACAGAAGAAGTGGTACTGTGCAGTGTATATATATACAGGACAGGAGAAGTGGTTACTGTGCAGTGTATATATACAGGACAGGAGAGTGGTACTGTGCAGTGTGTATATACAGGAGAAGTGGTACTGTGCAGGGTGTATATACAGGAAGGAGAAGTGGTACTGTGCAGTGTATATATACAGGACAGGAGAAGTGGTACGGTGCAGGGTTATATAACAGGAGAAGTGGTACTGTGCAGTGTGTATATACAGGACAAGAAGTGGGTACTGTGCAGTTGTATATATACAGGGCAGGAGAAAGTGGTACTGTGCAGTGTATATATACAGGACAGGAGAAGTGGTACTGTGCAGTGTATATATACAGGGCAGGAGAAGTGGTACTGTGCGTTGTATAGATACAAGGGACAGGAGAAAGTGGTACTGTGCAGTGTATATATACAGGACAGGAGAAGTGTACTGTGCAGTGTATATATACCGGACAGGAGAAGTGGTACTGTGCAGTGTATATATACAGGACAGGAGAAGTGGTACTGTGCAGTGTATATATACAGGGACAGGAGAAGTGGTACTGTGCAGTGTATATATACAGAGACAGAAGAAGTGGTCTGTGCAGTGTATATATACAGGCAGAGGAAGTGGTACTGTGCAGTGTATATATACAGAACAGGAAGTGGTACTGTGCAGTGTATATATACAGGGCAGGAGAAGTGGTACTGTGCAGATGTGTATATACAGGGCAGGAGAAGTGGTACTGTGCAGTGTATATATACAGGACAGGAGAAGTGGTACTGTGCAGTGTGTATATACAGGGCAGGAGAAGTGGTACTGTGCAGTGTATATATACAGGACAGGAGAAGTGGTACTGTGCAGTGTATATATACAGGGCAGGAGAAGTGGTACTGTGCAGTGTATATATACAGGACAGGAGAATTGGTACTGTGCAGTGTATATATACAGGGCAGGAGAAGTGGTACTGTGCAGTGTATATATACAGGGCAGGAGAAGTGGTACTGTGCAGTGTGTATATACAGGGCAGGAGAAGTGGTACTGTGCAGTGTATATATACAGGACAGGAGAATTGGTACTGTGCAGTGTATATATACAGGGCAGGAGAAGTGGTACTGTGCAGTGTATATATACAGGGCAGGAGAAGTGGTACTGTGCAGTGTATATATACAGGACAGGAGAATTGGTACTGTGCAGTGTATATATACAGGACAGGAGAAGTGGTACTGTGCAGTGTATATATACAGGACAGAGGAAGTGGTACTGTGCAGTGTATATATACAGGACAGAGGAAGTGGTACTGTGCAGTGTATATATACAGGACAGAGGAAGTGGTACTGTGCAGTGTATATATACAGGACAGGAGAAGTGGTACTGTGCAGTGTATATATACAGGGCAGGAGAAGTGGTACTGTGCAGTGTGTATATACAGGGCAGGAGAAGTGGTACTGTGCAGTGTGTATATATACAGGACAGGAGAAGTGGTACTGTGCAGTGTGTATATACAGGGCAGGAGAAGTGGTACTGTGCAGTGTGTATATATACAGGACAGGAGAAGTGGTACTGTGCAGTGTATATATACAGGGCAGGAGAAGTGGTACTGTGCAGTGTGTATATATACAGGACAGGAGAAGTGGTACTGTGCAATGTATATATACAGGGCAGGAGAAGTGGTACTGTGCAGTGTATATATACAGGACAGGAGAATTGGTACTGTGCAGTGTATATATACAGGGCAGGAGAGAGATAGAAAAGTGGTACTGTGCAGTGTGTATATACAGGACAGGAGAAGTGGTACTGTGCAGTGTATATATACAGGACAGAGGAAGTGGTACTGTGCAGTGTATATATACAGGACAGAGGAAGTGGTACTGTGCAGTGTATATATACAGGACAGAGGAAGTGGTACTGTGCAGTGTATATATACAGGACAGGAGAAGTGGTACTGTGCAGTGTATATAATACAGGGCAGGAGAAGTGGTACTGTGCAGTGTGTATATACAGGGCAGGAGAAGTGGTACTGTGCAGTGTGTATATATACAGGACAGGAGAAGTGGTACTGTGCAGTGTGTATATACAGGGCAGGAGAATTGTACTGTGCAGTGTATATATACAGGACAGGAGAAGTGGACTGTGCAGTGTATATATACAGGCAGGAGAAGTGGTACTGTGCAGTGTGTATATACAGGCAGGAGAAGTGGTACTGTGCAGTGTATATATACAGGACAGAGATTGGTACTGTGCAGTGTATATACAGGGCAGGAAAGTGGTACTGTGCAGTGTATATATACAGGGCAGGAGAGTGGTACTGTGCAGTGTATATACAGGACAGGAGTGGTACTGTGCAGTGTATATACCGGGCAGAGAATGGTACTGTGCAGTGTATATACAGGAGAAAGTGGTACTGTGCGTGTATATACAGGGCA